>NC_041396.2:174916766-175171766 GCF_900747795.2 Erpetoichthys calabaricus | reverse complement strand
AACAAATACTTTGAAAACACATCAGATCTCAATGAGAAAAAAAGTCATGCTGGATATCTATACCAAAATGGACTAGGTAATGTGTTAGGAACGAAAGGATGCCACATTGTTTGATTGAAATGAAAATTATCAACCTACAGAGGGCTGATTTCAAAGATAACCCGAAAATCAAAGTGAAAAAATGATGCGGCAGGCTGGTCCATTTTGCTGAAATTTCATTGCAACAACTCAAAATTGTACTCAGTAGTTTGTGTTGTCCCTATATGCTTGTACAGTGAGGAACATAAGTATTTGAACACCCTGCAATTTTGCAAGTTCTCCCACTTAGAAATCCTGGAGGGATCTGAAATTCACATTGTAGGTGCATTCCCACTGTGAGAGACAGAATGTAAAAAAAAAAAAAAAAATTCAGGAAATCACATTGTATGATTTGTACAGAATTTATTTGTATTGCATATGGTAGTCCATATATGATATACTGGAAACAGTAGTATTTCAGCAGTGACATTAAGTTTATTGAATTAACAGAAAATATGCAATATGCATCATAACAAAATTACAGTTGCATAAATTTGGGCACCCCAACAGAGATATTACCTCAATACTTAGTTGAGCCTCCTTTCGATAATATAACAGCCTCTAGACGCCTCCTATAGCATTTGATGAGTGTCTGGATTCTGGATGGAGGTATTTTTGACCATTCTTCCCTACAAAATCTCTCCAGTTAAATTTGATGGCTGCCGAGCATGGACAGCCTGCTTCAAATCATCCCACAGATTTTCGATGATATTCAAGTCAGGGGACTATGACAGCCATTCTAGAACATTGTACTTCTCCCTCTGCATGAATGCCTTTGTAGATTTCGAACTGTGTTTTGGGTCATTGTCTTGTTGTAATATCCAGCCCCTGCGTAACTTCAACTTTGTGACTGATGCTTGAACATTATCCTGAAGAATTTGTTGATATTGGGTTGAATTCATCCAACCCTCGACTTTAACAAGGGCCCCCAGTCCTGTGTGAACTAGCCACACAGCCCCACAGCATGATGGAACCTCCACCAAATTTGACAGTAGGTAGCAGGTGTTTTTCTTGGAATGCAGTGTTCTTCTTCCGCCAGGCAAAGCGTTTTTTGTTATGACCAAATAACCCCAATTTTTTTCTCATCAGTCCAAAGCACTTTGTTCCAAAATTAATGTGGCTTATCTAAATGAGCATTTGCATACAACAAGTGACTCTGTTTGTGGCATGAGTGCAGAAAGGGCTTCTTTCTCATCACCCTGCCATACAGATGTTCTTTGTGCAAATTGCGCTGAATCGTAGAACGATGTACAGATACACCATCTGCAACAAGATGTTCTTGCAGGTCTTTGGAGGTGATCTGTGGGTTGTCTGTAACCATTCTCACAATCTTGCGCATAATCCGCTCCTGTATTTTTCTTGGCCTGCCAGACCTGCTAGGTTTAACAGCAGCTGTGCCTGTGGCCTTCCATTTCCTGATTACATTCCTTACAGTTGAAACTAACAGTTTAAACCATGATACTGAACAAGCTTTGTTTTCAGATCTTTTGAGAGTTGCATTGAGCATCCCATGCTGTCACTCTTCAGAGGAGAGTCAAGAGGAAGCACAACTTGCAATTGACCACCTTAAATACCTTTTCTCATGATTGGACACGCCTGTCTGAGGTTCAAGGCTTAACGAGCTAATCCAACCAATTTGGTGTTGCAAGTAATCAGTTTTGAGCAGTTACATGCATTCAAATCAGCAAAATTACAAGGGGACCCACATTTTTGCACAGCTATTTTTTCACATTTGATTTAATTTCATACAACTAAATACTGCTTCACTAAAAATCTTTGTTCGGAAAACACACCAGTACTCAGATGTTCCTAGGAAATGAAAGACATACCACTGTTATCTTTTTTTTTTTTTTTTTTGTTGAAAGTAGAGTAAATTATTATGCAGGCTGAGAGGGGTTCCCAAACGTTTTCATATGACTGTATGTTTATGTTGAACAGGGCATGAGCATGATGATGGTCTAAGGCAAAAAATAAATAAAACCCACAAATCATATTATATTAAATTATATTTTGGGATCTACAAAGTATTATGGTAATGAGAAATTGATATGTTTGGTTATTTTTGTGAGAAAGGGGGGTATGTGGATGAAAGTAGTGTTGTATAACATGAGAAGAATGAAGAAATCCAAGGAAACTGATTTTGAAAGCTATAGATATAGAATCTAAACTGTAACTGTGTAAAACCAGATTGTTTGCGGTGGTGGTAGCTGTTGCCTCTTCAGCAGCTTTCTATTTTCCCATTACCCACATAATTATTTTGTGGTCCTCTATTATTTAAACTTTTAATTGTAAATTTCAAATTTTCCACATGGATTATTTCTGGAGCAGTTCATCAGTACACATTTTTATATTCTGTCTTTGGTGTGCAGTTTTTCTTTTTGGAATATTGTTGGGTAAAACTGAGTTTCTTCAATGTATCATCTTCAATGGGATTGTTATTTTCTGAAACAGCCTAGGCATCCAGATAACTTTAAAGCTCTTACATGGACATCAGTGACAGTTAAAATCTGTAAATCCAAGGGAAATTAGTTTTGTATCGGACAAGTGCTTTTTGAAAATAAAATCACCCACAATTTAAAAAAAAAAAATAATGTGTCTTTTTATTTCTTCATTTTTCTTTTTCTCATTAAATAAAACTGAACCAAATAGTTCTTATTTTTGGCATCAAAATAACTTGATATTTTGAATCATATTGCGTATATATATTTTTTTGTTTATTTAAGGTGTCCTCATTGATGCCATGCGAAAGGGTTACTGGATCATTCTGGATGAGCTCAATCTTGCACCCACTGATGTACTGGAAGCTCTGAATAGACTCCTAGATGACAATCGTGAACTTTTTGTAACTGAGACACAAGAAACCGTAAAAGCACATCCAAGGTTCATGCTTTTTGCTACACAAAATCCTCCTGGTCTTTATGGAGGCAGAAAGGTATTATATACTAGTGTAAAATCTATGTAATATTTAAGTTTAGTTAGATAATGATCTCTCTTGCATCATCTCCTAAAATACCTGTGTTTACATTTTACTCATTTTATTTTATTGTTTTTATTCTCCTTCTCCATTCAATTTGTAGTACAGAAAATTTAAGTTATTGCACAAATAGAGTATTGTGTTCTACAGCACCATTATTTTTAAAACTAGGGAGCTTCGCCCCCTGCTTGCTTCGCTCGCCATCCCCCTTGTTTGGTTCTCTGGATACACACTTTTAAGATTTTGTTTTTCTTTGAATTGTTGCTATTTCATTAGTTTCACTTTTATTTCAGAATTTCTGTAAAAGCAATATTTGTAATCTTGCGAGTCCCAATATGCTGAATCTTTTTAATGAGGTCAGGATAGGTTTCTCTGTTTGGAATTTCAGCACAGACAAAACGATCTACATCATCAGCAGTTAATATTATTTATTTTTTTTTTTTTTACAAAGTAAAAAAGTAAGTAGAGTTCTGCATTGGACTCCTGTCTGTAAAGTCGTGCTATTTTCCTCTCACAGTTCCAAAAGTACATGGGGTTACCAAGGTGATACCCCAGCTTTTGTCTAGGTTTTTGTACAAGGGCTGGACAGAATGTTTTTGACTCCTGGGGTAAATGTAACTTTTTAAATAAGCAAACAGGTAAATATATATACATGAACAAAGTAACCAATAAATGCATGTGCGGTAAACTCCGTTTTTGAAATTCTCAAGATTCTTTATTTGTCACATGCATAGTTATACAGGACAAATGCATCCTGATCTGCTTATCAAAAACTGTGCAAAGTTAGAATATCAGTTAAATTAACAAAAAGTCATAGATTGAAAGATAATAGTATAGTAGAACATAATAAATAAGTAAAATTATGTGAATAAGGTAGAATTAAGTGTTAAGGTGCAATAGTGTAGTAATTATTGTGCAAAACCAAAGTTAGACTGGTGCATAGTTAAATGAGGCAGTTTGTTTGTTTGCGCTACTGTGATCTTTACTTTCTTTTTTTTTTAGATTTTTCTAATTTTCCTACTTTCATATCCTTTAACTTTCTCCACAGTTGTATAGTGCTGTTTTTTTTTTTTTTTTTTTTTTTTGAGCCTTTCTAATTTCACTGGTTTCATAGTCTCTAACCTGCTCTGCATGTGTTTAGTGCCAACGTTTGTATAGTCATTATGAAGTTCCACTTTGTCATTTTACTCATTGTCTTTTAATTCTGAGCTGTACAGTACAATACATAGAACAGAATAAATCCTCAATACAGTATAAAAATAAAAATTCTAGAAGTACGGAGTAGAATTTCACATTAGATGATATCACATAGTATGATTTGGATTTGTTTTAAATCCTGGAGACCTCCTTCATCAAGCTGCCTCCCCCATTTTGCCATTCCACATCTGAAATAGCACTAATCCGATGAAAGGACCCCTCATTCCCACATTCCCATTCATCAGGGATGACTTTACCTTAGGCAGGCAATCTACAATTTAAAGAGATTGTTATTTTCTTGTGAATTCTTACATATGGATTATTTTCACTTTAAAAACTTTTGTAAAACAATACTTGTTTCTTTATTTCCTGCCTCGCGCGAGCTTACATCTCTTTCTTCCCAGACGTGTAATACTGCTCGTGTTGTGAAGGGTGTTGCGGCTGAACGTACGATAAGGATATGCCTTTGGATCATTTGCTGTCTTTTTGCTGCTTGCTAGCTGCCTCTTCTGCCTGTCGCATGTCGTTGTTTTAAGAGTTGGGAACACATGATGCTTGCCTGCCAAAAGCAATCCAACAACTGCTAGCTTAGAGGTCTGTTGACTTGTTTTAAATGATGGCTCACTGCCTGGTCTTGCGTGACGTTGTAAAAGCATACCTGTCTTTTATTTCTGGCCACGGGCGAGGTTTATTTCTTTCTTGCAGGATGTATAACGCTGCTCACGTTTAGTTGGGGTAGCTGCTATCGCAGCTTTCTCCACATGTGTATAGTGCAGGGGTGGGCAAAGTCATTCCTGGATGGCCGCAGTGGCTGCAGGTTTTTGTTCTAACCTACTTGCTTAATAAGAAGCACTTACTGCTATAGAAACACTTCTGCTTCATTTTAGTTGTCTCCCTCATTAAGATTTTGAACCCTTATTGCTTGAACAGCTGCATTCTCTGTTTTTAATTGCTCCTTATTAGCAATAAGATGCAAATGACAAAAGAAACCAGCAGTTATCCATTTTGCTTGTTACCCTTTACATCTGTGTGTATTTATCGTGCACTATTTGGTTTAATTAAATACTTGGAACGAAAGAGAAGAGAAAAAAGTGAAGGATTGAGAATTACCCATTCATTATACACTTCAAAGTATTTGGATGATATCCTTAGAATGGAAAAAAATCTAGGATATGAGAATGACTTGACAAAGCAGAGTTAAACACTAATAAGCCATGAAATGTAATTATTGGCAAGGATTGTTTTCTAATTAAGCAACTGGGTTGGAACAAAAACCCGCAGCCACTGCGGCCCTCCAGGAACGACTTTGCCCACCCCTGGTATAGCGCATTGAGCCTTTCTAATTTCACTGGTTTCATAGTCTCTAACCTGCTCTGCATGTGTTTAGCGTCAACGTTTGTAAACGTCTTTATGAAGTTCTACTTTCTTTTATTCATTGTCTTTTAATTCTGAGCCGGATTGGACATAATTTTTTTTTTTTCCAATTCCACTTGTTCCGGGCTGATAATTACTTTCCTTATTTTTCTGAATTTGCACCTTAATTATTCTTTTTTGCTCTTTTTTCTGTCCAACGCATTTGAGTCTCTTTTAAAAGCGCCCAATTGGATGTGCTTTTTTTCCATTCCACTTGTTCCGGGCTGATCATCACTTTCCTTATTTTCTAAATTTGCACCTAGATTATTGTTTTTCTTTTTAGCCTTTTTTTCTCTCCATCGCCTTTGGGTCTCTGTTCTCTGCGCTTTTCTTTCTTCTTCGTTTAATCGTTGACGTTTCATTTCTACCCTATTCATTTCTACTGTATTGACCTTATACACTTTATATGCACTGAGAGCCCTGGAGCTGTGTGAGCTGCATGACTGCCTTTACACTACTGATTTGTTTTTTTTGATATTGCTTGTAAGTAGGGTGTGTCTTGCAAGACTCTCGTTCTATGTTCCCGTGAGACGCACTGTGGCACGTCTCTTTCGTTTCGCGGGTCTTTAAATTATCTTCCGAGAAGATCACGTATCGTAGACTATCGGGACAGGGGACAGGATTTCTTTTTGTAATAGAGAGACACCTATCATAATATTCTTTCAGAAACTATTGTGTTGTTCTGCTTATCCTCTGTTTCAGTTAGTAGTTATTTAAGTGATTTTCTCTACCTATGAAACAAATGAAAAGGTAATGAAATTCTGTAAAACATTCTCCACTAGCTATAGAGATCGTGTTTTATATTATAGGTGTTATCAAGAGCTTTTAGGAATCGTTTTGTTGAGCTCCACTTCAGTGAACTGCCAAGTGCAGAATTGGAAACAATCCTTCACCAGCGATGCAGTCTACCCCCCTCTTACTGTAGCAAACTGGTTAAAGTAATGCTGGATTTACAGGTAGGCTTTTTTTTTTTGTTTTTATTATGTTACTGCTTGTGGGAATGAGATACTTTTGTTCATCTACAGAATTATAACTGCTCTTGTAGGTGGTTAGGTATCCACAATTTTTTTCTGTAATTTAATTTAAACTTTTGAGTAGTTAAAACAATGGCAACTCTATTATATAGGAGTTCCCAGGAAAATTTACACTATATTTATTAAAATATTTATTGGACAGTTAGGTACTGTTGCCATACCTTTTTGTTTTTCTTCATCTCGGTTAAATTCATTATCCTTCCTAACAACCCTTAATTTGTATAACATTGTAAGTAACACCATGTACATTTGTTAACTGCATGTAAATATAAATTACTGATTACTTCTCTGAGATGATAAAATGAAATTAAAGCCCATTGTTTAAAAGATATATCTTTTCAAAACTCTGTTTTGAGGGACAACTACAATGCACCAGGAATTGCATTATGCTGCAATACCAAGCCAAACATTTCCAATTAGCCACAGCTAATCGGATTTAATTAGCCAATCCTTCCTTTTAATTTTAACTGAAGTATAGAATGCATTGAAAATTGTTTTGGGCAGTACTCATGTTTGGTGGTATTGTTACCATTTATTGCATGGTGTACTAATAATTTGGACCACAGAGCATCTGTAGGTGGAGCTCTTTAAGCAACCCATTCCAGAGCATTATAATGACACTTTTATTTTCATTTCTGTTTTGTTTTGAATCGATGATACCTTCTCTAAGGAATAATAATTTTATGAAGTGAAAGTAGTACACAAAGGTCTTATTAACATGTTTCTTCTTGTAGAATTGTTGCAATCTTTATAATAACGGTAGTTTTCATGAAGCAAGTGGGCAACCTATAATAGAATTTAATGGATTTTTTTAATCTATTAACCAACCATTAGTTTATTGATGGAATTCAAAAAGCCTTTTCTTTATTTCAGTCTCATCGTAGAGGATCCACTGTATTTGCAGGCAAACATGGCTTTATCACTTTGAGAGATCTCTTCAGATGGGCTGAGCGATATAGGCTCACTGTTGAGACTGAGGACAACTATGACTGGCTTCAACATTTGGCAGATGATGGTATGCTGATTCATGTTTCTTTCAACAACAACAAAAAAAAAGTATGGCTCATCCATTTTAGCTTTACATGTTGCTTTGTATCTCTTTTTTCCAAATAATAATCCATTTGTTCATTCATTCTTTCAATGACTAAACCTTCTTAATTCAGTCAAATAGTACAGGTAGGGTAAAACTGTTAAGTAGTAATTCTTACCACAAAATATTAAAAACTGCAGAAAGAAAAAATTGAAAAAGGCATGACTTAATAATATGACTGTTTACATGCTCCCATTAAGTGCATTTGTAGCTTTTGTTTTAAGCAAGATACCCTAATATTTTCAAAAAACAAAGCAAACATATGATACTCGTTATTTACATGCATAGTTGTTTGTTTTTTTAAAATAAAAAAATATTACAGTAAAGACAAGACAAAATCCATCCATATCACACTTGCCCAACAAATTTGAGAACAAGGAGATGATGCTGGGGTGGTGGCATCATTCCTGTTGGGCATATGGTTGATTACTGTTGGGAGTGAGAGGGTGATGGAGAAGAAAGAGGTGAAGGAAGAAAGGCCAAATTCTTTGAGCTCCGTTGCTCTGTCGACCACGTCTTCTACCTCTTGCTGTCTTCCTTTGGAACAGGAAGGTGAAAGAAGCAAGAGGTTGTAGGTTGTAAGGGCCCAGAGGTAGGTTCTCTACATAAAAGAACAATAAGATGGCATCCTGTTTGACTTTATTTTTTTTATTTTTTTTTTTTTTATAAATAACTCCCTGAAGCACTCAATATAATATGCCACATTTATTCTTAAAATAATACTATACCAAAAATTATAAGGTTCTTCAGTTGTGTTTGTGGAGAACAAAAATAACTACATTTTTTGGCAGAAGTTGACCCAATGTTGACCAGTGTAGGGCAGCAGTAAACTGTATCAAACATACCCATGAAAAAAATCTTGCATTACTCCTGTTGTGTAGTCTGCTTGTTAGTTCACCCCGTTGTATTTTCACAATGTCCAAAACACTTTTTTGCTAAAATATTGTTCAATAATTAACTTTTGGAAAATGAAAGGAAGCCTGTTCACACAAGATTGCGCCTTTTGAAGACTTCACCTAGTCACTGTCTGCATAGACTTGCACATTGTTTCCTTGTCTGCATTTTTTTCCTCCAGGAAATTTGTTTCCACCCACTTCCCAAAGATGTGTGAAAATAATCTGCAGTTGTAAATTAATGCTGTGCAAGTTTCAGTGTGTATGTCTGTTAGCCAAGTGATGGACTGTTACTAGGTTTGGTTGAGGTATATTTTTAAACATGCTTAATCCAGTTTAAGGTTCTTGTGGACCTGTATATGTTTTGGCAGCATTATGGTGGTAGTCCTTAACCCATACTGCTTTACTGCACACTGTGAACATTACTATGTACATCATACATGCCTACAGCATTTGGAAGCTAATTTCTTGTCTGCATTTTCTGGCATTCAAAAAGATGAAATTGAGACAGTTTTGGCCATGATGGCAATCACCATCTTGCTTACATACTTGTTTATTGGAATGGAAATTATTAAATTGTTTCCTGCTTTGCTGCTTCAGTATAGACAAGGGACTATATGCTTCATGGTGCATTTTTCTGCAGATTCCAAAGAAATTAATTTGTTAAAGCATTCTAAACTATTTTCACTATATTACACATGTAACAAATTTCTTTTTAGTTTTTTGTTAATTTAATAGTGGAATTTTTAAATGCAATTCTGTTGCTATATGGCTTACAGAAAATGTTTATGAAAATGATTATTAATTTCCATTTACAGTAATCCCTCGCTATATCGCGCTTCGCCTTTCGCGGCTTCACTCCATCGCGGATTTTATATGTAAGCATATTTAAATATATATCGCGGATTTTTCGCTGCTTCGCGGGTTTCTGCGGACAATGGGTCTTTTAATTTCTGGTACATGCTTCCTCAGTTGGTTTGCCCAGTTGATTTCATACGAGGGACGCTATTGGCAGATGGCTGAGAAGCTACCCAACTTACTTTCTCTCTCTCTCTTGCGCTGACGTAGGGGCGTGTGAGCAGGGGGGCTGTTCGCACACCTAGACGATACGGACGCTCGTCTAAAAATGCTGAAAGATTATCTTCACGTTTGCTATCTTTTGTGCAGCTGCTTCCTGAAACGACATGCTGCCCAGTGCTTCGCATACTTAAAAGCACGAAGGGCACGTATTGATTTTTTTTATCTGTCTCTCTCTATCTCTCTCTTTCTCTCTCTCTCTGCTCCTGACGGAGGGGGTGTGAGCTGCCGCCTTCAACAGCTTTGTGCCGTGGTGCTTCGCATACTTAAAAGCCAAACAGCCCTATTGATTTGTTTGCTCCTTTGAAGAGGAAGATATGTTTGCATTCTTTTAATTGTGAGACTGAACTGTCATCTCTGTCTTGTCATGGAGCACAGTTTAAACTTTTGAAAAAGAGACAAATGTTTGTTTGCAGTGTTTGAATAACGTTCCTGTCTCTCTACAACCTCCTGTGTTTCTGTGCAAATCTGTGACCCAAGCATGACAATATAAAAATAACCATATAAACATATGGTTTCTACTTCGCGGATTTTCTTATTTCGCGGGTGGCTCTGGAACGCAACCCCCGCGATGGAGGAGGGATTACTGTATTATAAAATTTTATTTTGTTTTTAAATATCAATGGTATCAAATTTCTTATTGGTCTGATCTGTAATATATGAGAAGTGTTTTTTTAATGTTTGTTAATGATTTTTCCACATTACTGAAATGTTTTCTTTTTACTTTATTCATGTCTTACAAAAGAATATTTATATTTTTCAATTTCAGGATTTATGCTTCTTGCTGGTCGAGTAAGGAGACCTGAAGAAGCCATGATTATTAGGACAGTGTTAGAGAAACATTTTAAGAGGAAAATAAACCCGGATTCGATATTTTCCATTGACAATATAAAAAGACAATTGAGTAAGTAATTAGTTTTGAAACCCTTAAGTTTATGGTGAATATTTTGTTTTTAATATCGAATTTAAGTTTTACATATAGTCCTTGCTTTTTTGGTAGTGAAAGCAAATTGCATTATTACTATTTTAAATAAATGAAAATATTTTTAAAATAAATTGAAAGTATGCATCAGTTAATGCATTACTACTAATTTGTTAAATAAATGTTTTAAGACTTTTACGTCTATGCTTTTATTTTTGACACCAAATGTAAACTTTTTAGTATACTATATTTTATTTCATTTCGTATGCTTTTTTTCAGTGTTGTTCATTGTGGTATTGTGGTATAACGGATCCTCAGCTTAACATTTTAGTGGCCGGGTTTTTTTAATTAATAAATAAATAAGTTAATAGTCTGCTCGATATCCATAGGTGTTCACGCTTGGGCAGCTGTGGGAGGTTGGTGAGGTGATTGAGGTGAGACACACCTGCACGTGAGGGTACGGTCTGTTTCGAGTGCTTCATTGACTTTCTGAGGTGTGCGACTGAGGTGCTGTGCCCATGGAGGCATATAAGGGAGAGCCAGCACGAGAAATAAAAAAAGACAAAAGGAGGAAAAATAGAATGCCCAGGGAGACGGAAGGACAAGCAAGAGACAGAGTTTAAAGGGAAAGGAGAGAACGAGTGAGCGAGAGTGCCTGTGCTGCAAGGAGCGAGAGGCAGGTGGTTGGGAATAAGCTTTAGGGCTGTAGAAGCCTGAGGTGGAAGACAGGGTACTCCTACTGAATGATTCCCAGGGAGTTTGAGAGGCCCGACATGCAGTGTCTCCCAAAGATGCTGAGGAACTGGCAGCAAGGGACATAGGCAGCTCAGCGTGTTGCCCCAGGATTGCTGATGGCTGGGCAATGGGGACATGAGCCAATGAGCCAGTATGTGATGGCTGACTGCACCCATTGGGTGGTATCTCCTCCTTCTGTGAAGTCTGAATAGGATAAAGGAAGGAGGCTCCATATTTAAAAAGGACCAGATTTGGGGCTAAAAGTTTTGTGGATCGTCTTTGGCTTTTAACCTCTGATTTTAATGGAGATTTATTTGATTTTAACCTCCACCTTCACTTCTTTTTATTGGATTATATACTTATTGAGCATTTTGTACTGCACTGTTTTGAACACTTTTTGATTTGGATTGAAATTAATAAAAGCACTTATCACTTTCACACCTACCCCCTTGCTTTGTGTGTTGTGTCCTCATATGCTGGCTCATCCTTGTGTATGTTATTGGCGGTACGAGAGGCTCCTTACAGCAACTGGGAGTGTGGAGCCTACCTGCACCATCACAGGTATCCTATAATAAAACCTGTTTAGATGCACTGCACTGTTTTGAACACTTTGGTTTGGACTGATTTTAATAGAAGCACATTTCACTTTCACACCTAACCCTTGCTTTGTGTGTTGTGTCCTCATCCACTGGCTCATCCACTGGTACGTTATTGGCAGTAGCAGGTGCAAGAGGCTCCCTAGATCAACTGGGAGAGTGGAGCCTACCTGCACCATCACAGATATCCTATAATAAAACTTGTTTATATAAAAATGCTTGCAAAAGCTTTTTGTATTTTTCTCATTTTCTTTAGGACAGAATCAACTCTAAGTACTCATACTTGGAGATGTTGCAAGAACTGATATTTTGGTAATAACTTGGTACCAAAGTCCAAAAAACACAATGTTTCCAGCTCTTTTACTTGATTGGTAGTACAGAGAAAGTCAGTACTACACTCATGCGTGACTGCAAGTAGACAAATTACTCCAGATGGCACAATAATACACGTGAAACACATACGTAAAAACTACACACAAAAATAGCTCAAAATGGCGATGCAATAGTTTCAACACATATTGAAAAGAAAAATAGCAGTGGTCATGTTTGGAAATGCATTTGAGTGTATAAAAGAAACTTTCAGTGCATGAGTGCAGGAATCATACTTGTTAGTATAATTTGTAAGTGAAAGCTCACATCATATACTCGAATGGAACGCTGAAGAATGTAATGCTGTTGTACAGTCATAAATGTTATAAAGTACAAGGAATGACTGACAAATTTTCAAATTCCGGATTTGTACACAAGTATAAGAAATAGCAAATTCTGAACACTCCCACAAGAAGCCTTGAAAACAGGGATACCAGGTACAGATGCAGGAAAAAGCATTACTTGAAGGAATGTAAATATAGTGGAAGGAAAATGGGAGCACACATTTCCCAACCCTGTGACTGCTGGGAGTAGAGGCTGCTATTGTGGCCCTTGCAGGCTTGTCTTGCCCTTTGGTTGAAAAATGGGCCAGCAGCCTGGCAGGGACACCTGTGACTGAAGGAGAGGGGCAAAGAAAGGCCTGACTGGTGGTGGGTACTTCAGAGAAGAGCAAAAGTGACCTCAAAGTAGTCCAGGAGTCGGTTGTAAAAGAGGCCATTGGTCATTGCTTTGGTGAACTTGGAATCTGGAGTGTGGATGAGAGTTCACTTGGAAGGAGGAAGGAGAAAATGAGAAGGGCACGAAGGGAAGTGGATAGAAGATGTACCAAGAGGGAAGGTGTGAAGTGTCCTTTTCATTTTTGCATTACTGCTTTATTTGTTGGGTTTTGCCCCTAAAGTATTGTAACCTTCTTTATTCAGTTGTAATAAAACCTTTCTTCCCTTGTATTAGTTTCTGTGGCATTTTTTGGGGTTCGGAGACTGTGTAAGCACACCCCAGACCTCAAAAGGCCACATATGGGGAAAAAAAAAACCTTTTGAGGTTCACCCTTTCACAAGTTATGTAGAAAACTCCACACATGGCAAACTCCTGTACCCCAGATTAGACAATAGCATAGTTTTTTGCTTTGTTTGTCAATCTGTTGAACTGCATTTAACAAAGTGAAAAAGGTTTAAGAATTCAGAAAACAAATTAATGATTATAAACATCAGTGCCCCTGTTAACTTTATCTAGTTTGTTGGTGGAAGTGGAGCGTGTCCTCATATACAAAATGTCCTAAATCTCAAAAGGAAACTTACTTAGTGCATTTCTACACTTTATATTGTTTTCCACCAATCCTGTACATATTAAACTATTTTTTTATTAGTAGATTTTAAATGGGTATCATTTAGTTATTGTTTAGTTAATTAAATTTGCAAAACTTTTTTTTTTTTTTTTTTTTTTTGCCCATTGTGCTACAAGTATCACAAAAAAAAACTAATTCCACATAATTTAACTTGGGTAGTTAAGTGGTAAAACCCTGTGTCTCTTTCACAATTGGTTATTCCCAACTTTAGCCAATTACAGAAATAAAAATAGGTGGTGTTCTGTGCAAACTTAGTGTGATGATGTAATTAATCAGTTGTGAGTGGTAACCATTTTTCCTTTAAAAACATTGGAATATGAGAGATGCGTTATTGGCTATCTACATAATCCTGATATGAAAAGTTAATCTCATTTTCATCAAATTTTAAACCATAGTTTCTGTCAATATGCAGATTTTATAGTTGTGATGAAGTAAAGCTGCTGTATACAGTGGTGTTTTTGCATGAAATTCTGGTGTGACGATACCTGTGTTTCCATTTATGTACTTTTTATAGACTTCTCAAATGTTAAAACACTTCGAAATGGAAGTATGTGGCAGACCAGTCTGATTTTGGTGGTGATAAGTAATGATGACCTAACTAGTGATTGTTCCACATATAATTAATATGGTTGCTGAAACAGCCAACTTCATTTGCTATGCATTGCATTTTAAAGAAAAAATGAGTTAAAATCCAATTTGAAAAATGGAAATGCTCATACAGCATAAAATAATAGTATGTGAGTGACTAACTTGCAGTCTGCAGTTTTACCTATATTAATTGATAACCTAATTAATGCATTTAAAGTCAGTCTTGTTAGAGAGCTAATAGTTAAGCATCCACAGGGACGTAAGCTAGCAGTAAATGTCAGATACTTAATAAAGTGACTTATTGACAGTTTGATTTGTATAACAATATAAATAGTTTCAAAAATGAGGAGAAATCATTTGATCCATCAAGTTTCTGCGGTTAGCAAAGTCATTCAAATATCACATCCAGGTGGTTCATTCTTTTCTGCTCAAGACTAAAGGTATTTTTCTTGTCCTGTTGGTGTACAGTATGCCTTTAACTCCTTGATTGAATTTGTTTGTCTTTACTGCCCATGCTAATACTGATTTTTTTTTTTGCAGACTGGTTTTTAGAATTGCACATCGTAATCCAAAAGAAGTCTTACTAGTCAAATACTGAGCTTTGGAATAATTTATACTAAGCAGTTTTTACAGTATACTGTAGCTAAAATTGTATTTGTCATAATTGTTTCTTCCTGGAAGGATGAGAATAATGTGGATTATAAACCTATATCTCAGTGTTTGATTCCTGCAGGATAGTCACCTGTCTGGTATTTTCAATTCATGTACGCTTTTTTTCCTGCATGTAGCACAAGTGTTGAGACATTTCTCCAATATAATAATCCTATTAAGCAATTAATTTAATGATTAACACATAAAATGTAGAATTATTTTATTGATATTTCTTTGTACCACATTAAATCAGTTTTGCTCATTTTAATAGGCTTAAAAAACTGATTGATGTAATTTTTCTGATTTCTTTTTCCCAGATCTTTGTGGTCTTCCTAATCAATTTAAGCATGTTGTTTGGACAAATGGAATGAGAAGGCTTGCTATTCTGGTGGGACGTGCATTGCAGTTTGGCGAACCTGTCCTCCTTGTTGGGGATACAGGGTAATTTATCTTCAAAACCTTTTTTGTTTTCGTGGTAAATGAATTGGTGCATAAACGAGACAGTAGTATTGCTATTCATTGTGTTCTTGTTCATTGTGTCAAGTGTCCCTTAGTCATCATCATCATCAAAAGGAATTTTGGCTAAATCTATTTGAATGCCATAAGTTGTGCTTCTGCACTTTTTCTGGCAGATAATAAATGATGAAGGATAAGTGACAACTTCAAGGGAGTAAATTTGCTTTGAATTTGTAATGTTTCCTTAATTGAAAACCATTCTAGCTTTGGTTTGGGCAACCTTGTCCCTGAATACTTTCAATGATTTTTCACAACAGGCAAGTTCTTAAATTGCTTACTATCTTTGTCATTTGTTGTATTTGTAATTTAATAATGAACCCCTCTCACTGATTACTCATAGTATGTGTTTTGCTATTCTATGCAATTCAGAAAGAACAATATTCTGTTGTGAAAGTGTCCATTCTGTATTTTGCCTCAGTTTAGTTCTCTAATAAAACTCTCTATTTTTAATTAACATATAATTAAGGTTCCAATAACAATGCAGCAAATACAGTATTAGCCAGGTGCAATCTGCACTGTGTTTGTCATAAAGTAGTAATTTTGAATAAAACATTTACAGTGAAGCTATTCAGGAACTGAGAAGCACCATTACACACTGATATAAAATACGTACTGCTCAGAATTTCTTAATCTTTATAGAACTATCAGGGTTAACAGAATTCTTTTTTTTTAAATGTTTTAGCAGCAGTCATTGTGTGCTAATTAAGAAATAAATTAAAACAAACACTTCTCTGTTACTATTGTCTAGTTTTATAGCATAATTGTCATAGTATTTTTTTGGTTGTTATTTGATCTTAATTTTTGCTTTGTTCTACACAACACTAAGAAAGATGGTCAAGTAGCTTGTCTTCTCAAAATGCTGTTTTTGATTTTTCTGGCATATTCATCACACTTTCTCTTTTTTTCTTTGTGCACCATTTACATCTTCATGTAATCTGATCAGTTTTAAAAATAAAACTGAGTATGGTATTTTTTTTTGTGAATTAAAGAGTATTCTTAATCTTGTAGTCACAGAAAGCATATTAATCTTTCACAGATGCGGAAAAACAACAATTTGCCAGCTCTTTGCTGCTCTGGCTGACCAAGAATTATTTGTTTTGAACTGCCATCTGCACATGGAAACATCTGACTTTCTTGGAGGATTGAGGCCAGTTAGGCATAAAAGTAAAGAGGTGTGTAGCAAAAGCTGAACTTTAGCTATGCTTATCATTGGCTAATAACCTGTGTAAATTAACACGTTTTGATGTTTTCATTTTGACTTGAAACTGTAGGTAATGGTTGCTACGGTTTTCTAATAATGTTTTTTTTTCTTATTTTTTGTTTGCAATAATTAACACTTAGGTTACACTGATGGATTCATTTTAATTCATACTATTTTAGAAGGCTATTTGATTTTCCTGTTAATATTAGCACATAGAAGTAAATATTGACATTAACTTACTTAGGAAAGTGATGATAACATGAAGCTTTTTGAATGGCGTGATGGTCCACTTGTATTAGCTATGAAAGAAGATGGGTTCTTCCTGATGGATGAGATTTCTTTAGCAGATGACTCTGTTCTGGAGCGACTTAACAGGTAAAAAAAAAAAAGGCTTTTTTTATTTCCCAAAATAATTTCCAAAGGCAGTAATGACTATTATGTTCTTAATACACTTTATAAAGATTTAAATTTGGAATGTTGTTTATTAACTCACTGAAAATTATATAGCAAAAGTTTTTGCTCCGTCAGATTTTTCTACTTTATAAATTTTCTAAACTAATTGTTAGGTAAGGGACCTTGACTGAAAAAAAAATACAGAAATTTGACATTTCTTTAGATTTTAAATGTATGAAATGCTTAATACTTCATGTGAAAAATGATTAGGCAGCAATAAATGCAAAAAAATTCCTGTAATTATGATCAGTTAGGGCAGCTTAGTGAAAACTAGATGTTTTTTTCACCATGAGCTGCTTGTTTCATAATAAGCCACAGTAGCTTAATAATTACATGGACTCAAAGTAGACCATTCCAAAACTTTCTTTTTAATGCTTTGATACAGGGCAGGGCATTGACTGAAGTTCCAGAATTTCTTCATTTGCATTATATGGATTTAATTTTCTTTCATTAGAGCCCAAAATCATTTTAGATGATGATGTATCACTTCCCTTGCTGACAGTCATAAACCACTTTTATCTAAAGGTTCTAATGAACTTCTTTTGATCTTTGAACGACCACTTCATTAATAGAGCAGATTTGACATTAGTCAGGCCTACTTGTTAACGAGTTTATCTAGACCGTTTAACTGCAATTATTCTTTGAACTAGCTTGAGCTCACTAGAGTAGCAGGTAGAAGATTTCATGTTTTTTGCATGAACATCTCACTCTTCTCTATACAGTGATCCCTCGCTATATCGCGCTTCGCCTTTCATGGCTTCACTCTATCGCGGATTTTATATGTAAGCATATTTAAATATATATTGCGGATTTTTTGCTGGTTCGCGGATTTCTGCGGACAATGGGTCTTTTAATTTCTGGTACATGCTTCCTCAGTTGGTTTGCCCAGTTGATTTCATACAAGGGACGCTATTGGCAGATGGCTGAGAAGCTACCCAACTTACTTTCTCTCTCTCTTGCGCTGACTTTCTCTGATCCTGATGTAGGGGGTGTGAGCAGGGGGGCTGTTCGCACACCTAGACGATACTGACGCTCGTCTAAAAATGCTGAAAGATTATCTTCACGTTGGCTACCTTCTGTGCAGCTGCTTCGTGAAGCGACATGCTGCACGGTGCTTCGCATACTTAAAAGCTCGAAGGGCACGTATTGATTTTTTTTATCTGTCTCTCTCTCTCTCTCTCTCTCTGCTCCTGACGGAGGGGGTGTGAGCTGCCACCTTCAACAGCTTTGTGCCGCGGTGCTTCGCATACTTAAAAGCCAAACAGCCCTATTGATTTGTTTGCTCCTTTGAAGAGGAAGATATGTTTGCATCCTTTTAATTGTGAGACTGAACTGTCATCTCTGTCTTGTCATGGAGCACAGTTTAAACTTTTGAAAAAGAGACAAATGTTTGTTTGCAGTGTTTGAATAACGTTCCTGTCTCTCTACAACCTCCTGTGTTTCTGCGCAAATCTGTGACCCAAGCATGACAATATAAAAATAACCATATAAACATATGGTTTCTACTTTGCGGATTTTCTTATTTCGCGGGTGGCTCTGGAACGCAACCCCCGTGATGGAGGAGGGATTACTGTATACTACAACAAATCACTAAAATATCTGGTCAAATTCTCAGTGAGTATAATGAAGAAAATAAGATGGGGCTCATATACTTTGGCACAGAATTCTTAATTTGCATTTAATGGAGTAATAATATCTTGTGTATTTTAATCAGTTATATCTTAGTCTTAAATAAAGCGTTTGTTAATTTTTCTTTTTTTCAAAGACTGAAGTAATTTATTAAATCTTGTTACTTTATATTGTACTATGGGGTTACCCCCTGCTTGCTTTGCTTGCCAACCCCCCTTTTCTGCACTATGTGCCAGCCACTTCACTTCTCTGCCGCTCGTGTTGTAGAGAAGGTGGCGGAACACACCCCAAGAAGATGCGGTTGCTCCTCTGAAAGGCCCTCTTAAACGGTGACACAATGGGAAACAAATTTTTTTTTTTTTTACTTCCTCTTTGCTCGATCAGCTGCTGGCTTGCTACTGCTGCTGTGCCGCGTGATCTGCATCTCGTGTGGCACTTCGAACATTTAAAAGCCTGTACAGCAGCTGTCTTTGTCATCTACTCTTTGTGTTTTATTTCCAGCCCCGGGCTTGGTTAAATCTCTTGGCACAAATTCTGATCTCGTGGGGATGTGAGTTCTTGATGTTTTTTAGGTTATAATTTAAAAACGGAATAAGAATCTGAAAATCTAACATTACATTAAAGTTCGATAAATTCTGAAAAGAATGATACCAGACATATATATGTAGGTTTTAAAATAAGCGTGATATAAAACGTAACATAGAAAGTCACATAAAATCATTGCACAAAATCATTTCACTTTTAGGTATGTATATGTGTGTGTATATATATGAATGTATGTAATGAACTATTAAAGTAGTTTAAATGGTTCCTCTGATTCCTTATCTTAAAAAAAAAAAAAAAGTGAAATTTAAAGATGAGATTGCGTTGTCACTTTTTTACTTCACATTTCATTTCATGACTAGGGGGCTTTGCCCCCTGCTCGCTTCGCTCGCCAACCCCCGTGTTTGGTTAATTGGATATACAATTTTACATGTTTTTTTTTTTGTAATTGTTTCAATTTCATTATTTTCACTTTTACTTTAAAGCTTCATTAAAAACAATATTTTTTGGAGACACATTGTGACAACGCAACGTATAAGTGCCTGTGAGTGAATATATTCTCATAACATATGGTCCATTATTGTGTAAATCCACGTTTTGTCCTTTGAATGATGCGAATGCGAAAAGACTTTGTTGTCTACTCTTTTTTTCAGACCTCAGTTTGTCCTGGTATGTTTTTAATTACACCTGGTTCTGATGATTAATAACCTTTTGTTTGCGGTAATGCAATCTTTTCTATCTTTTCTTTGATACTGTAGTGACTGACATGATAGAGTGTCACAAAAGGTTTACCTGAAAAATCGCTGACTTCCTAACCCCATACACAACTTTCTAGCACCCTTTCCAACGCCCCCTCTTACCGCATGAAATCAATACCTCGCTATCAGTCCTCCGTGCTGTACTCAGCCTTCCCTCAATCGGACGTAATAGTCACTTAAAACTAAAAAGCCCTCAACCTGGGTGCGACACTACAATGCTGTCGAATTTTACTGCTGTCATATTCTGTACCTTTGTCTGCATGTGTATTGTGCCATCGTTTGTTTGAGCCTTTGAAATTCCACTGCTTTCATAATCTCTTATCTGCCTTTTTTTTCTCTCCAATGCCTTTGGGTGTCTATTCTCCGTATTGTCCTTGTACGCTTTCTATGCGCTGAGAGCACATGATTTGTGTGTACCATGTGCTTTTACACGATTGATTTTTATATATATTTTTTGGAATTGTTTCAGTTTCATTATTTTCACTTTTAATATAAAGCATCATTAAAAACAATATGTTTTGGAGACATATTGTGACAACGCAAAGTATAAGTGCTCGTGAGTGAATATTGTTTCTGTGTCTGTAATAAATAATCCGAGTTTTTCTGTTTGTCCCTGTGATTTATTGATTGTCATAGCAAAAGCTATTCTCATGGTAACTGTAAACATTTTACTACGAATGGCATATCACGATCTCCTTTGGTGTGTAATGGTACTCGCGGAATATATACACTACCTTTCTTTTTGCCTGTTACAATTTGCATCGCTTCTACGAGATCATCAATATACACCCGTCCGAATTGTGTACTCTTTGAAATTCAAGTTGTCGTTCCTTTAACTGTTGTGGGACCACAGATTCTCATAGCATATGGTCAATTATTGTGTAAATCCACGTTTTGTCCATTGAAGGATGCGAATGCGAAAAGACTTTGTTGTCTATTCTTTTTCTCAGACCTCAATTTGTCCCGGTATTTTTTTCAATCACACCTGGTTCTGATGATTAATCACCTTTTGTTTGCGGTAATGCAATCGTTTCTATCTTTTCTTTGATACTGTAGTGACTGACATGATAAAGTGTCACAAAAGTTTTACCTGAACAATCGCCGGCTTCCTAACCCCAAACACAACTTTCTAGCACCCTCTCCAGCGCCCCCCCTTACTGCATGAAATCAATACCCTGCTATCAGTCCTTCATGCTGTACTCCGCGTTTCCTCAATCGGACCTAACAGTCACTTAAAACCAAAAAGCCTTCAACCTGGGTGGGACGCTACAATACTGTTGAATTTACTGCTGTCATATTCTGTACCTTTGTCTGCATGTGTATCGCGCCATCGTTTGTTTGAGCCTTTCAAATTCCACTGCTTTCATAATCTCTTATCTGCCTTTTTTTTCTCTCAAATGCCTTTGGGTGTCTATTCTCCGTATTGTCCTTATATGCTTCCTATGTGCTGAGAGCACATGATTTGTGTGTACTGTGTGCTTTTATACGATTGATTTTTTTTTGATCAGTGTGCTCTTATATATTCTGTACTATCTTTGTGGACCTTTGCGGACCCCGTAGTGTCTTACGTTTGACTCTGGGGTGTAGTGCAGAATCCTCTTTTCTGTGTGGCTGTGTCGTTAATCGTTAGCCATGGGCGCGTTGTTTATCCAGGCGGGCTCGTGTTTGTATATCCGTCAGTCGAGCTTGTTCGTTTTGAACCCGTGCCTGCTTTGCTTCCGCTGTTTCAGACGCGTGTCGTTGGCGCCTGCGTTCATTGATTTTATCCAGGTGGGCTCGTGTGTGTATCGTTGAGCTGTATTGTGTTTGAATTTGGTGTAAAGCGTTCAGCGGTTTGTACAATCCCAAGCAGCACATTATTCCTAACTTCACTCCGCAGTAGTGCCACTCACAATATGGCAATTGTTTTATTTGCTATTTCCGTTAGTTGAGCTGTACGCGCCTGTGCAGTACGTCTCATGGTCCCATCGCCATGTCCCTGCGTCCATGCCATCCGGTTTACCATTCTCGGTTAGTAATATGGATATTGCTGAGAAGACCTCATCAGTTCTTTCAGTCTGCAGAATTTCTACTACCTGTACTTGTACATTTGCTAAACAATGACTTAATCTTACATGTTAAGTTCTTTCCACATTTAGAGGTGGCCATTTAGGAATGCTTTCTGTTAAAGATTTATGCTTCTTTGTTAACTAGCATCCTTGAGCCAGAAAGAATGTTGGTGTTAGCTGAAAAAGGCAGTGGAGACACAGATGATGTGGAGTTTATAACGGCTAGTAAAAAATTTCGAATCCTTGCCACAATGAATCCTGGGGGAGATTTTGGTAAAAAGGAGGTATGTATCTACATTTATGTTAAAAACATATTTACTCCTAATTTTAAGATTGATTTTCTCTGAGCATTAACAATAAGGAACCAAAGCTTTTATTTGAAAGAAATGTTCAAATTTATCATTTTATAAGTCACTTAGATTAATAAATTGCTTATTGTACTAAAATATTCCATGTGATTGTTGAATAAATGGGTTACCATCATGGCTTTCACCTTTGTGCTTTTTATTACTTAGTGTAAACATTTACTTATTAGACTGCAGGTTTTTGGGGCTACTTTAAAGTGCACTGCAGCCTGTGTGCATGTGGGTCTGTGTCTATATGTGCCACATCTGCTGGAAAAAATAAGTCAAAATCACTCCTAATCTGTATGCAGAGATGTTATATACTTACTCCATATATCCACTAAAGGTGGCTCTATGAAATATTATTAAATTGTTGGGATTGAATAATTATACATATGGCATATTTCTTTTTTTCTTTGTTTCATAAAATCAGTTTATGTATGATTTTTTTTCCTAAAATATATTGCAGTGTACATTTTATAAAATGTTAAAACTTGACCATGTAACTCAATTCTACATCTGATATGAGTAACATTTTAAACATGTGTTGTATTTTTTTTTTTTTTTTTTTTTTAAGTTGTCACCAGCCCTGAGGAATAGATTTACGGAGATTTGGTGCCCACAGAGTAATAGTCGAGCTGATTTACTCAGCATTATTCAGCATAATCTTAATCCTGGGCTGTCATTAGATGGAGCTGATCTCAAAGGTCTGGTCTGGCATATTTGTTTTCTTTTTATAATACTATTTCTTTTTTTTGGTATTTGGTGCACCATATTAATCCCTGAGATTAAATTTCATGCTTTGTTTTCTTCTACTAATGTACCATGACACTTTATTCTGTATTATAGTTAATAATTGTGCTAAAATATTTATTGGTAAAATGAATGCTCGCCGCATGGTATATTTATTTTATTAGTTAATTTATCTTAGATTATTTATTTATTTTTTTGGTAATGGGCTGAATATGCATGCCAGTCCTCTTTATCCCTGGCCAGAGTTTCCAATTCCTTCATGCTCATTTGAGAGACACAACTATTCTACTGAGAGCAGTTTTATTCTTTTAAATCCATGTCCAATGCTGTTGACCAGAGGTTGGGATTAGCTGATTGGCAGATTGAGTTATTAATTTGATGCAGCACCACACTGCTGCTCCTGTCTTGCTAATCTGTTGCTTAGTCTCATTCTTTCATTAATGTACAAGGTCTTTGGATGTACACATTTTTAAAGTTGTGCAACAGCAAAGTTTACAGAGGAACAAACATAAACTCGTGCCATTATTTCTCCTATGCTCAGATGAGAGACAGGATATTTAATGTTAAATGTAAACCTGAGGTCAGACATCAGAGAAATCTGATGTTGAGAAAGTGAAGGACCCAGTTGTAGCAATAAAAGATGCTTCCCTCCATAAGAATTCCTGGCTGGCACCAGTATAAACACCAAATGGAAGAGGTATAGAAATTCCTTGTTTCAAACAGCTAATGAAACATTGGGTGTTTTTAAAAAAAAAAAAAAAAAAAAAGAATCAAACAATAACAGAGTTTGATAAAGTGTAACATAGTGACACTCAAATAACAAAGCATTTAAGAGCCTGCTGCAGAGGACACACACATACACTAGAATGAGTTGAGGAATATTTTAGAAGAAGAGGAGAGGAAAAAGAGTCCGCAAGAGAAAGCAAAGATACAGGGATAATAAGGAACTGGAAGAAATAGAGGAACACAGAAATAGAAGCAACAGTAGAGTACTTCCTGAAGATTCATAAGGGCTGGAAACAATTTAAACCAAGAACAAGTAAATGTAGGCACAAGATTGGATCTGTAATCTAGGTGGAGAAGACACTGACAAACCTGATAAGTGATGCAAGAAAAGAGACAATAGAAATCAACAGGGGGAATGAGGAGGGAGACAACTTAGAACTCCTAAATGGTGCAGAAATAATGGTGGAAATAGAAGAATTGAAAAATAAGTAAGTACTGGGATTTGTCTGTTGCCTGAACGTTTTAAGTGAGGAGCATACAACTTCCTGCAAGAGCTACAGAAAAATAATCCTGATTGGTGGTAACTACTTCCAGGAGGATGAAAAAACTATCATCCAAGTGCATACAAACTGCCAAACAAAGTCTAATAATCTGTTCCCAAAACTTTCTCCCAGTTGGACAATATGTGATCACCAATGCAGGTTGTATTGAATTAGGTCCATTGTGGCTCAGTGATAGAAATTCAGGGAAGTTGTTACTCTTGATTGAGCTAACAATCACAGATGTACAGTGAAATAAATGCTTAAAACAAGGAGACACACCATACCATATCAAGGTTATACAAAACCCCTATTACGCCAATCCTGACATATAGCTCAGGAGCCTGGACCATTTATTGGATAGGCGAACAACAGACTTGGAGGCACAGAACCTATATGGTCTATGTAAGGAATCTGTTATGCTAGGGTAATTACAACTAGGCAGGCTGCATTGGGCTGGTCATTTATCTTGGTGAAGTGACAATGACATGCCTAACCTCTTGCTGGAACACCTGAATGGATCCAGGTGACTAGGGAGGCTCCTGCTTCATTGGATGGGATGGCATGATAGAAGATGTCAGATGCTTGTTCAGCATGCAGAACGGGGGGTGGGGGGTGGTGTAAGAGTGGTAGATATTCAATAAAGTGGTAACGAGCACTCATTAGACCAGGAGGCCAGGACTTACTACCAGATTATAGTGCCTGTGAAAGTGGGGCAATTGGCTCAGTTTTTGCATTCAGATAGCAGGTCACTCTTTTGTGAATGGAAACTATCGCATGGACCTGGACTTGCAGTTTCTCACCTCTCTTTTGATGCTTAAATGCAGCTTACTGCAATCCTAACCAGAAATCAGGGCAGCCCTTAAATTAATTTTATACTGTGGTCAAACTTTGATTGGTATCAGCAAAAATAATGGGAAATGAGAAATACTGACATAGGGATTTTTAAAGAATCTTAATTGGATTCGCCTAAAGTTAAAAATTTTGCATGCATTTCTTGCCCTGTAATTACAGTAACTGAATGGAAAGCAGCAGTGTCTCCAGAAACTAATACTACCGCTGCGCATTCAATACAATAATATGGGGTCCAAGTACACTATTTGGTTCATAGATGCAATTTCCTTTCACCACTCACTCAATTTGATAATCATGACATGAACATTATACTGGACATCAATGTATTAGTATCTGCTCAATTTTTTTTTAATCATTTTTACACCTTCCAAAGTATAAAATTGTTTTTCAGGGTCCTTTGTGTCCTGGAGATTTATATTTTTTCTTATATTTTGAAGCACTTTTGTGTCGTCATTTTTGATTTATTACCAATTAAACTTAGATATACTTAATTGATAGTTTCTTGATAACTTTTGTCATGTACAGTACATATTTACTTTTTTGCAGTTTTACAGAAACTCCCATGGATATTTCTCAGATTGCTTTTGTTTCATCTTATTGTTTCTCAACATTTATTTATTTATATAGCACATTTACATGAAACATTGTAGCTCAAAGTGTGTTACAAGATGAGAAAGAGAAAGTTGCAAGAAAAGAAAAATAAGATTATCCAATAATAATAAAGAATAAGTAAAAACAAAACAAGGTAAGGTCAGATGGCTGGGAGGACAAAATAAATCCAGATAAGATGGAGGGCGGAGCAAATGGGGGGGGGGGGGGGGAACCTGCAGGGGTTCCAAAGCCAAAAGACTGCCCAGTCCCCACTGGGCATTCTACCTCATATAAATGTTTCTGAATCAAACCTCTTGGTTTTCATGCATCACGTGATAGGATTTGATGAAGTTGGTCTTGTAGACAGTTGAGACACCCGCCTTCATTCCATCATCTCAGGGGGCTGCGTGGTGGTTTCATCAGGTGGTGCAGATTCCCACCGCAGAAGAACTGGAAAAGACCAAAGAAAATAGTGGAGATTGTTGAGGATTCCTGACGAATATGATAATTCTATACCCATATAGTTTATTAGGAATACAAATGAAATGTAGCTTCAAAAAAAGCCATATTAAAATATGCCGTTTTTCAAAATGTTCCACAGTGTTAGCCTGGCGAATTCCTTTGGCTGAAGTATTCCAGATTTTAGGTGCATAACAGCAAAAGCCTGCCTCGTCACTTTTAAACTTGGCTCTTGGAATTAAAAGCAGACTTCAATTTGAAGATTTATGGTTATGACTTGGAGTGTAGGGGGATAGGCATTCCAAAATATAGGATGGAGCAAGATTATTAAAGCCTTTATCAACCATTCTGCAGTGACATGGGTAACCAATGTAATGATGCTAAAACTGGTGAGATGTGCTCAAATTTTCTTTTTCTAGATAATATTCTGGCTGCTGCATTCTGCACTAATTACAACCGATGAATGTCTTTCTTAGATAGTCCTGTTATAAGTGCATTACAGTAATCTAGTCAACTAAAAACAAAACTGAATTTTTCAACATCTTGTTAAGCTGTAAGAGGTCTAACTTTTTTGCTGTATTCCTTAAGTGAAAGAATGCAGTCCCAGTAATCTGGTTAATATGTGATTTAAAGTTCATAGTCAATACTTACTCCTTAATCCTTTACCTCCACCTTGATTTTTAAACCTAAGGACCTAAGGCTTTAAAAAAAGCCTGTTGGTACTGGATTAAGGACACGGGTGAAGGGTTTCAGCTGAGAAATTATTTTACTTTGTTCAGGTCAATCTATTCCATTGAAAGAATTGAAATTGCTTAAAATGGCATGCTGGTAATTTATTTGGATTAACTTTGGGGAATGTACTATAATTTCAAATATTTATTTTGTGTGTAAAAAATACAGCAAAAGCTTCAAGTTTCACTAGTAGATTTTAGGAGGCATTCTACTGAGTAAGCTGGGTTTAAAAGGTGATCAATAGTTGAAAATAAAACTCTTGGATTACTAGCATTATCATTTATAATTATAAATAATTACAATTTTCATCATCTCATTGTTTAAATAAGTAAAGTTATATGTAAATGGTGTACTTTTATCACCTACTTTAAATTCAATAGTTCTCTACGTATTCATGTATCAGATAATGTGTTTTTAAATAAAAACTGGTTTTGGCTTAATTTGTGAGCTATTTATTTTTTTGTTCCTCACATGTGTATAGTAGTCTGCTTCTTCTGGATATCAATATTTATGTTCTTGGCATCCTTTATGGGATACCACCTAAGTAAATAATAGTTAAAGAATTTGACTTATGGCATAGTTGTGCCTGTTATAGTACGGCTAGACCTTACAGTGACCAAGGTATTTGCTGTGCTGTAGTACTTTGAAAATATTACTTTTATCATTACTTTAAGTGGTACCATAAATAAAAGAAGAATAAATGTACATACACATCATAGATGAGACGGTGAATTTTTATCTTTGTACTTAATGGTAAATTATTTCCTTAATACACATAGTTTTCAAATATAAATTAGAAGCTGAAATCATTTGTTTCTGCTAGTAAGTCACAAATGCACTTTCTTCATATAATATATTCTGAATTCAAAAAATGGCCAACGAGTATTTAATATGTATATTAAACATTGTTTTCTTAGAATTTTGGTAATATTCTGCCTAAATGATAACTGAATTTCTTTGTCCAGGTAAAGACATCGCTGAGCTCATGCTTGATTTTATTGACTGGCTAACTAATCAAGAGTTTGGACACCAATCAATCCTCACTGTGCGTGATATTCTATCATGGATTAATTTCCAGAACTTAATGGTTAAAGGTGACACTGTGAAAAGTTTTGAAGCACATCAACATTTCTACCTTGATCCAGTTACAGCTTTTGTACATGGTGCTTGTTTGGTTTTTATTGATGGCATTGGTTCAGGTAAGTGAAGTAGCAGAAAATATTTATGTTCCTTAATGCCTAGCCAACTTTATTACTTTAACACCGCATTCATTTTTTTAATATGTTGTACTTATATTATTGTCAAAGTTTTAATAGTTTTTTTACCTTAGTGGTATTATGACACCATTGTTGTTCATAGTAAAATGGATTGTGCTGCTCAGTAATTTAATGATATACAGGCCAAACTCTTAAAATTGTGGAATTATTGTGAGATCTATAGTGTCTCTCGTATCCTTTGTTTTTAATGAGTGCTTTCTGGTTACTAGAAGATTTTTTTTGGGTTTGCCTGGAATCTCATTCATAATGGCTCTTGAGCGTAGCTGGTAAACCTACTGTATATCAGTACAGTATATTTTATAAGACTGTAAGAGAGCCAGCCATGCTCTGGGACCAACCTGCTTTGTGGTTTATATTAATCTGTATACACAAAAACTGTGATAGTAGCTTAGCTGCTACCGTATTGTTTTACTTTAACAATAATGTTCTTTTATGTTTGTCATTTATATAGTATTCTTAGAAATCATTTTTAATAGTTTCACTGTTTGTAAGCATAATGTAATCAGACATCAGTGAAACCCATAATAAATCAAAACTACCGCTTTTAATCATTCAGATATTCAAAGTGATTGTTGTTTAGGAACTTACATATGATACAAATTATTGTATCTGTGTGCTGCATCTTGTGGAGAAATCATTTTCAAAGACCACCTGCTTTACAGTTGCATTTTTTTACAGAAGGATAAGCAGCTGGTGCAGGTTTACAAAGACTACTGTTAAATCTTGATCAACTTAAATGTTCTTCCATATTTTATTTAGAAGATGCATTGCTCATTGTGTTAAGTATGAGTCCACAGATACTGGCACTAGGCATTATTACAGGCCCATTGACCAATAAAAGTCAGATAAGTGTCCCCACTTTCCTGGGCCAGATAGGTTTAACCCTGAGATGAAGTGAAAAACGTAAAATACAGGCTACACAGTGCAACAAGTTGTGGCTTAATGGATAAATGGTTTTCTGCTTTGTTATATAATATTGATGTCTGTGCTACTAGGGGTGAGGCTATTAATTTAAGTTAATTCCCTGCCCCTCAAAGTTTTAATGAAGTGATTAGACCTAGAGTTGGTCGCCAGCAGTGTTACTTGCCACTGTGTCTAGACCTGTGGAGACAAGAGGAGAAGAAAATCATACTTGGAGCCAAAAGCTAGACAGCCCCTTTGCTGTATTTTTTAAGAACTGGGCGCAAACAGATGCCTCACTGCCTTTACTTGTGCTCATAATTGTGCAGCTCTTTTCAGTCGTTAATTTTAGAGCTTTCCATCAGTGAGTGAGCACTAAATTTGCTTCCACATTGTACACCATCACACCTCAGCTTCCTTCTTTGCTCTTGTTTGCACTCTGTACTATCATGCTCTTACCCTCAAACTACTCAAGTTCATTACTGGCTTGGTCTACTCTCGCACTTTAATATTAACAAACACATATATAGATATATACATACACACAGACCCAGACCACTTAAGTACAACATGAATGACGCATGCACAACAAGCCACTCCCTAGAACTTCAAGAGACGTACTTATCATTGGCACGTACAATATCTTGAACATACTGTATCTTGGACCTAAATATTAGTATTCTGGTGTGCCACATCTGTAGTTTTTTTAAATAGATGCATAGATTTTCATTATATTTTGCTCAGACAAACAAGATGAACTTAATTGAAAATGCCAGTAGTATATCACCTTAAAACATCTGTTTTTATGGTTTGCCTCAGGCTGTGTTGATTATCTTATCACTTGGAAACAGAACTTCAATAGCCACCCAATTAAAGGTGTGTAATGTACCATGACACGAAGCTCAAGTCTCTAAGCTCATGTCATGAAGAAGCCCCATATCACACGTCACAAACACATGGAATTTTAATATTAATATAGCTTTTCCAAAAAAGAAAAAGGAAGGGAGACAACAGACATCCGAAGAGGGCGAAGGTCAGAAAAGGATGCCGTTTCATCTAAACCTCAGATGATGTAACTAATTAATTTCGCCAATTGCTGAATCAAAAGCCACCCCCCAGCTCATCTTCCAATCTTTGACATTCCTTGTAAGCTTTTTCTAAAGACCATATGGATATCCAGTCTATGCCCTGTATATTTTCTTTTATACTTTCTTCTGCAGTTATTATTCTTTAATAAATACCACATTGCATTTCAATTTGTATACTTTGCCTTTATATCTAGAGTAATTGAAATAATAGATTGAATATTAAGACACCTATATGGGTAATAGCCACATTACTTGGCCATAGGGTTTATCAAGGCTAAGAGGTCACCCCTTGAAATAAAAGTGTGGTTAAAGCAGGGCATGTTGTTTAGTTGCTAAGTGGCATAACCAAAGAGTTGCGTTTTTCATTGCGTCATGGTGACACCCGTATGTTTGCTGGTGCTGGTGATAGTAAGTATTGAGTAGAATATTGTGAGACATATTACAGCTCCATTGTCTATTTAAGGATATTTATATAAGTAAAGACTTCTGTAGAATATTGTGAAACTTATTCCCCATTGTCCATTTATGGATGTCTATATGTGAATGTTTGGGGGTTCTAAGTAGAATATTGTGGAGTAACTGACAATTAGGCTTTCACCTGAGACTTTGTCTGCATGATCTCTGTGTGTATGTGTGTATGTATGTGTGATAATCTTAAGGTGCGAGAGTAGACCAACCTAGCAATGGACTTGGGAAGTCCTACAGGAATCCAGGATAATACTGGACAGTTATTTTGGTATCCAGGAATATATTTAAACATACAAAGGCTTAATATCCTCGGCAATAGGCCATGTATCAATCAATGATGTCTTACTTTACTGTTTCTTCTTTTGAATGGGACTCCCCTCCTCAGCCTGGTAAAAATTGCAGATCAGAGTGTATGCCAAGCTTCCTACTTCTCCAGGGGCTCTTAATATTTACTTTATTACTTCAGTCTAGTGCTGGGTGGTATACCGGTTCATACCGAAAACTGTTTATTTTTTTTATGATATGGATTTTTCTTATACCGCAACACCGGTTTAAATTGCCTAAACGACGTTCGGAACGTGGCGCAGTGGGAAACTGTTCAAGTGGGGACCTTTTTCACTGCTACACCGCTAAACACAGATTTGTTGCACTAGGACTCTTTTTCACTGCTACACCACCAAATAGGTAGCGGCTGGTAGCATAGGTATTGCGCGGTGAAAATGGACAGAGAACATTCCGAAACTGAAGCCGACGATAAAGTTGAACATGATGAACAGAAGAACTTTTGCCGAAAAAAAGGAGTCACGTCCGTCGCCTGGAGATACTTTAGTTTAAAAAGGTCAGATGTGTAAATACTGTTTCTATACTACTGGATAATACTGCAAACCAAGTTGTACTTGTTTTATTTGTTTTCAATACAGTGTAATGTACCTGGGTACTGTGTAATAGTGTGACGACATGTTGAATTTATTCTCGACATTTCTACTTTATTCTCGCCGTTTATGTCAAGATTAAAGTCGACATGTTGACTTTATTCTCGTAATTTGTCATTAAAGTAGATTTACTAGATTTTCTCAAACCCCGTCATAAGTTATATAGCACATTAAATGCTTTGTGTTAAGTGATTCTTAAACTGACTTCTTCTTGCACTAAGAGGAGGCGCCGGCAGCGATCGCCGCACAGAATACATTCACTTCATGATCTTCCTGCTCTCTGAACATTTAGAATGCTAAGATAAATACTTAATATCATTTTCATGGTGAAATGCATTAAAGCATGCATTAATCTTAAGGGGGCACGGCGGCTTGCCTGCCTTGCATTTGCATGTTTTTCTGGTGGGTTTACTTGGCGTGCTTCAGTTTCCTTTCAAAGTCATGTAGGATGTGGGGTTTTGTTGTGCTATATTGACCCTGCTAGTGTATGTTTTGCTTGTATTCATCCTGCGATGTGCTGGCAACTCGTTCAGAGATGGGCGCAACTCTGAATGGATGGCATAATTAAACATGTATAACGAAGATATTTTTAAAGTTCTGAACACTCCGTGGGCTAAGTTTATAACTAGTTTTAATTTCACAAAGACTTATATCGTGTGGTGATTGGTTATGTGGTGAAAGAAAAAGGAAGGATAGGAACTGGGGTTTTGGTACGTCAGATAGAGACAGCATGCATGCAATAAAGAGAGCCCGCTCAGAAGAACATGCATTGAATTCTGTGTTTGTGTCTCCGACCAGCAGATCACAAACCCAACATTTACACAATATTTAAGTTAAACCTGTGCGATAGCTATTCATACATCCAGTTTTTTGGAGCCTCGTCACACCTGCCATAAAGTTCTCTACACTGAACATACACCTAGGGACCCCTTACTGCGAGGGAGCAGCACTACTGCCTCACTACCGTGCATGTGTAATACCTGCTTTAATGCATTTCATCATGAAAGTGATATCAAGTATTTATCTTAGCATTCTAAATTTTCAGAAAGCAGGAATATCATGAAGTGAATGGATTCTGTATGGTGATCGCTGTCTTCTCTTAGTGCGGAGGAAGTCAGTTTAAGAAGCGTAGTGATTAACCACTGGGTCGGGGAACGTAACACAAAGCATTTAATGTGCTGCATTAATTTATGATGGGGTAAATTAAGTAATTGATTAAACATTGATTTTAGGAAGAAGTTTAGTTTACGACGTTCTACTTTAATTATGAAGTAAACTATGAGAATAAAGTGGAAATGTCGACTTTAATCTCGATATAAACTGCGAGAATAAAGTGGAAATGTTGACTTTGTTCTCGACATATAGTTTGTTTTTTTCTTCCCAGTATAGCTTAGCTTGAAGCAAGGTCCATATTAAAGCAGTTTGCCTAAATGATGGTTCAGTTGGTAAAGATGTCATCACCAAGTTGCACTTGTTTTATTTTATTTTAATTTGGTGAATACTGTGTAATGCACCTGGACTTGAAGTCTTGAAGTAATAGTGCAACTGTCAGTAATAATACTATTGTTTATTTTATTATTATTTATTAGTTTAAATATTATGCAGTTTAATGATGATAAAGTTGTTTAAAAAGTCACTTTAACGTGTCAGTGAACAGAGATTGTTAACATTAACAGAAAGTGTAGTTGGTTTACAAAAAATATTTACTATTTATTCCTTTTCTAAGACATATTCGGTGCAATACAATTTTTGACAAGCACTTCTGGATATTTTACTAAGTCTAAATGCCTCTTTGTATGGTTGAAAATATGTTGTCAAAATTATAGCTTGTTTTTGCAAAATTTGTTCAATAAAAAGGTTCTACATTTTGACTGCATCTGTCATGCAATGTGATACCTTCTCCATTAGTGCCACCCCCTTGAAAACTATCACTTTATGGGGCAGTGCAAAACTGTATTAATACTTGTGTGCACATTAAAATGTTTTTTTTGTACAACGTACAATACTGTTGACAGTGAAATAGGTTATTCTTAGCCAGTAATTGCAGTGGAAAATGTGGTTAACATCCACTCATGCATTGGGGGAAAAAAATCCCGTCGAATACCGTGAAACCGGGAAAATTTAGAAAAATACCGTGATATAGAATTTTGGTCATACCGCCCACCCCTACTTCAGTCACTCTAAATATAAACACAAAGTATAGAGGCTTAAAAGCAACATATTTATTAACCTCCTTAGCATTAGACGTGAATGTTACTTGGGCTCTTAAAACCATGCCAAGAGTCACTCTGGCAACTGTACAGATGCGTCTTGTGTAAGCGTTAGAACCGACAATCTCTCGGGCTGTAAAAGTGCTGTCAGCGTAAGTCTCAAGCACTATTCTGGCAACGTTATAAGCGGGTCTTGATTAAGCATTACGTTCAAGCATCACATGGGCAAAGGGTGTTGGTGCATCTCTCACCTGTAAGTGTGATTAGTAATCCCCTCCATAATAATAGCGTCTCATAAGAAACGTTTTTCAGCAGTCCAGGTGGTGCACGCTCTTGCTGATACTTGTTGAGAAAGTGAATCTGTCCTCCGGTGGTGAAACTGAAACGGACAGTGAGCCCAAAATTGATTCTGATGAATCCAAAAGTGACCCTCGCGTCTGGCTGTCTGTTGACCCTGCTACAAATAAACCAGCACCGCTTCATTTTGATTTTGTCGGGCAGCCAGGAGTAAAAGTGGGCATTGACAGCCAAGATCCACTTTCTTACATGAAGTTATTCCTGGATGATAACGTGATCAACAAAATTGTTGTTGCAATGAATCATTACGCTGAACAGTGTTGGGCAAATAACTGTACACCTAAGCAGTTTTCCTTTTCTGAAAGATGGGAACCAATAACTGCTAATGATATCTGAGCCTTTTTAGGCTTATTGATATTTGAAGGACATGTAGTGAAGTCTGAGCACTGATGGTACTGGGCCAAGAACAAAATTTTGGCAACACCATTCTTTGGAGAAATTATGTCCAGGTGTAGGTTTTCACTAATTATTAAATAGCTGCACTTTACCAACAATGAAGACTTTGAGAATACCCATCCAGCACCCAAACTGGAAAAAAAATTTTTGTGAGATATACCAGGCTATTGTAGCAAAATTTTGCTGCATTTACATTCTGGACTGTGATGTTGGCAATGATGAAAGTCTTATGGCTTATAAGGGCAGACTGTCATGGATATACAGGACATTGCATCAAAAAGAGCAAGATTTGGCATAGTGTTTTACCAGCTTTGTGAATCTAAAATGTGATACATCTGGAATTCAGTTCTGTATACAGGAAAAGAGACGATGTTTGATCCGAAATACAATCAGTATTGCGGTGCTATGTCAATGGTGCTGACTTTGATAGAGGCTCTGCTGGATCAAGGTTACTGTGTAACCATGGACAATTTTTGTACTTCACCAGACCTGTTTGGCATCTTGCTTCAAAGAAAGACGGACACATTTGGAACTCTGCATCACAACCATCTAGGCATGCCTGAAGACTTTGGTAGAGCTAAATTACAACGAGGTGCACTATTAGCTTGGCAAAAGGGTGAAGTGCTTGTGCTGAAATGGAAGGACAAGAAAGATGTTTGTCATTTTAGCACTGTACATAATGCAGCTACAGTCACTGTACAGGCAAAAGACACCAAGCAGGTTACGAAGCCTTGTGTTGTGGTTAACTACAATAGCATGATGGACGGCATAGATCTTGCGGATCAAGAATTTACTTTTTTTCCTGTTATGGGGAGGCAACAAAAGAAATATTACAAAACATATTTCATCATCTGTTGGAACAGTGCATTTGGAATGCGTTTATTTTATACAAACAAGAAGCTGGCAAAACTGCATGTCATGCAAACTTTACATGCCAGCTTGTAGAACAAATCATTGCCACACATCTACCGTCCACACTACTGATAGAGATGCGGTCAGCCCAGCACATCACGGATCAATTCATACTGTCTTATTGGTAGACATTTTTTTGAATAAATTTCACCAACAGAAAAAAAAAAACATAATCAAACTCGTACCTGTGCAGTATGCTGTTCAAAAACTGATAAATCTCGGAAGAAAATCATAAACACGCTATTATTTTCACAACTGTGACGTTGGATTGTGTCTTTTACCATGCTTTTAACATTTACCGTGCAAAGAACTCTGGTATGTCTTTGTTCACCAGAGTGGCTCAGGACGAAAGCAGAGATCATTTTCTAATAGATTTATTTAGTGTATATATGTGTATATGCATATAAAATATATGTGAAACCCTTTTGCTGAGTAACTTCGGAACATTTATTTAAAAAGAAAACAATGACAGCTCCTGTATCAATTTTCAGTCATTGTTTCACTTCAAGTACAAAGTTTCATTCAATGCCTATTTCTGTTTCTCTCATAGGCCTTTGTTCCATGCACATGTATCCATTAAATGCTGGAGACGCAAAAAAAGAAAAGAAGGGAATGAGACAAGCGATAGGGGCCATTTTTACTACAGTATTAATTCGAGCATACTGTATTTACATTGCAGAGGTCATCAACCAAGATGGTTTTAGTCATGAATACTTTACCTAAAAAAAAAAAAAAAGTTTTTTGCAGTTTTCAAATTAACTAATGCTGGGGTGTACTTCGTGACCAGAAAGGGCTAGCAGAACTGCTTGTGTAAGTCTAGAATGTGACTGTAGATATGGTTGGTGTTTTACATTATTTTCTTTTGATGAAAGTGGAGTACTATATTGTGCAACTAATAATGGCACAAACAATCCTTACCATTTAAGTCTGTGACACACTTGATAACTTTGTAAATACAAAGGCATGTTATTCTTTGGAGCATTCTACCCTATTCTCTCCTTATTGGGTTATAGTGGTGATAAAATGGATTTTTTATTGCTGATATGCTTAGGAGATTGGGTTGGTTTCAAAGGCCAAGAACCTTTAATATGCGCATTAATATTTCAAGCGGAATAGAAAAACAAACAAATTAAAAGTGAATTACATCTAATCCATTTTAACATTCCATAGCCTAAGAAACTATAATTTGGCAAGTTTTTGCTTAACCATCTTTTCCTTCAGTTTTTCTTGTCCATTATTGTATTTTAGCTGCAAAATTAAGTTTTGAAAGATGATGTATATAATTTGAACTAAAACAACAAATTTTGAATTTTTTGCCCTGAATATAAATATGGAAAAATCTTTTTTATTAGATATGTTTTACATTATTTAAAGACATTTTTGCATGTATTACTTGTGCTATAGTGGTTGATATTCTCAAAGCTGCTTAAGATATTCTTAATCTCTATTATAATTTACAATTCAGAAATAAAAAATATGGTTTTCAACTGTTTTGAAAATTGTGAAAAGTTTACAAAAGAATCAGCTTTAAAACTAAGTGTCTATCAAGCCATTTTCTGATTTGAGCATCTAGTTCCGTGGTCCAGGCCTTTTCTGACTTGATTAAAAAGAAGATGGTCAGCCAGTTTTCAGAAAGGCTGCCAGTTCTTCACAGTACATGTGCATGCCCATGCTCAAAGTTGCCATGATCTGACACAAATGCCTTTGTTATTTGGAAGAGAAATCAGAGTGCCTGAAGGAAAACTTACCGGAGCTGAGAGGCAGCATTGCTGACCATTTTTTCATTGTGCCTTCCAACAAAGAATGTGCTTTATTATATTGTTTTTCTATTTATCAATTTTTCAAAAGTCACTTTAAAAAAAGATCCCGTTCACATTATTTCACCCTTCTAAATGTGTACTTATATAAATAACATGTACACTGTTGATTACCATTGCATAATGTATATATCTTTATATAATGCAAAATTAACTGACTCGTTCACTCATCAACAAAAACACTTTATATTTTGGTTAAATAGCTATAATTGGCAGTATTGTACATCTAGGGCAGTAGTTATCTGCTAAGTAAGGATACATCAATATTTAGTGGTAAAATCCCTACAAGAGGAAAAACTAACTACTCCAAAATTTCAAAAATGCTTTGACCAATTCGATTGAAATTTGGTGACATTATAGATTAAAGAAAACTGGTCCATGTTGTTTTTTTTTTTGGCTCTTTGTGTCACAATTAACAGTATTATGATTTCCTTTACAGGCACAACAGTCAGTGTTGCAGATAATGCTCTTGCAGCCCGAAAGGCTTGCTTAGATTTTCTCCGTAAAAAGTTTACCAGGTTAACAAATCTCAATGAAGAAAGAAGCAAAACTTTTAACATTTATGATGTCGCTGTTAAAAAGGATGTTGTTTGGGGAGCTGACTACTTTGGAATTGATCCATTTTACATAGTTACAGGTAGGAAGAAATGGCCTGGTGTCATTTTACTTGAACACTGTGATTATTGTGTTTGTATATTCTCGTTAATTTTTTTTTTTTGTTTTTTAAGTTATTTTTTTGATATATTTTACAATAGTCTTTGGATCTGCTTCATTATAATTAGGTTTTGACAGAATGTTTTAATACTCTAAATTGTCATATTTTAGTATCAGAAGTCATTTTTTTAAATGTTGCAAGTGTTTGACTGTCTTTGCAAATAATGAAATATAAAATTCTCCTGTCTTATCTTTCTTACCTTTGCCTTCACTTGATTATTATATAGATTTGCTTCATTGTCTATCAAGGTTGGGTCTGTATTATTGTTTAACGCTAGAATCAGGTAAGCCTACAGAAAAACTCGGAAACCTGGCCCACCTTAAATCCCTTTGCACCTCTCCGTTAGCGTCTCTTGTCTTGTTAATGTGTCAACCAACACAAGTAGCAAGCAGCCTGCTATATCATCCCCCCCCACTCCTGCAGAAAGGGCAAGAAGTTCTTACAGCTCAAACCTTGATTATCTTTGGAGTGAAGTGCTGGAGTTTTAGAGGGGAAATAAAAGATCATTATTTGGAACACATATGTATTTTATGTGTGTTCCGTGTCTACAACAATCTATGTAAACGCATCCTTAAAACAGAAATGTTTTTCATGTTTTAGTAATAAATGACAAAATGTCAACATGAACTGTATAATGTGTGAAGGCTGAAGTCCAAATATCAAATAAACACTTTCACAAAAGGTGCAAATGTAATACGACAGCTTCCGTGGTTGCAGCGGTAAGAACTAGCGGGATCGATCCTGGTTGTCTCGCAAATTTACCGTTTTGAGTACTGAGCTACTCTAATTGTTATTATTCTACAATAAAAACATACATTTTGATTTGCGTCTGTAACAGCCGGTGTAAATTTATAGTACTTGTAAAAGTTAGCGCGTTTTTTTTCACTTCTCTCAGTCACGATCACAATACATACTACACTACCCCCCCAGATCTGACGCTGTTAGTTTTTATATGAAACTGGGAATAACTGTAGATATGAGTGTGTTTTGAGACATTGGAACTGGAAATTCTCTGATCTGGAGGGATAAAAGCTAACACACAAACACTGGTGTATCATGCCTTCTTCGTATCTCATTGTCACTTGAATTTTTTTTATTCAGTTTTATTGAGTGTTCCTGCTCAAGCTGAATTAGTATGCACCTTAAGAACCATGACGTCAAAGCCGCACTGACAAAAACAGAGTCGTAGGTATAGATGATATTTGGAATTATTAATTTTATGACCTACATTTCGGAAAACATTGTGGCACGGATGACATTATTCATATTATTCATATTCATTCTCATGCCTTCTTGCGGTTGTAATCGGTGACCGCATTTGTTTTTTTCCAATTTTGTCCAGTCTCCACTTTTTGGTGCATGGTGGTGTTTCTTTTGTACTCCAGGACATGCAGAGGAAAGAATAGTACAGAGAGGTCAGTTCCGCGCTATCTATATGCAATCATCAAATTCAAATGTTAACAGTTCCCACACACCCAAGGACTGTCCTTCCTACATTTACGACATGTGTACCTGTTGCAATATACACACTTTGCTCTATGCTGTGGTTCCTATTACATTGAAGGGGCACCTGACACTGACTGAGTTTGCTTTCCTGGGGGAAGGCGGTGGTCTTGGAATAGAAGCTTGTTGATGTTGCATCGTCTCTTTCTTTTTTCATCGCCTTTTCTTGTAAGAAGCAATGACGAAGTTCCTCTGCATGATGAGCAAAGAACACTCTTCTCAGTGGACCCGTGCATACCTTATACAGTACATGTGTGTTCATCACTGCCTGGTCAAGCATGTTATAGCACACAGCAACTGGCCACATGTGTGCTCCTGCTCGCACTGAATAAGCTCACGCCTTCTGGTCCATGATGTCAACGCAGCACCTTGGGGGGAAAAAAAGAAAGAGACAAATGTATGTGACATTTTGAAGAAATCATTTTATGACCTGAATAGTACCAATCAGAAAACATTGTTGCACTAATGCAATATTATTTGAAAACTAACAGCCTCAGATTGGGTTTAAATTTATGCTGACGCTGTTAGTTAGGGTCAGATCAGGAGGTGGGGAGGGAGAGCATGAACGTGACTGAGAGAATCAAACTGAAAAAAAACTTAACTTTTACAAGTACTATAAATTTACACCCGATCTGATCTAAAACTCCAGCACTTCACTCCAAGATAATCAAGGCTTGAGCTGGGAGAACTTCTTGCCATTTCTGCCTGTGGGGGGGCTGCTTGTGTTGGTCAACACATTTACAAGACAAAAGACACTGATGTAGAGATGCGAACAGATTTAAGGTGGGCTGGGTTTGAGTTTTATCGTAGGCTTTGGTAATTTTTCTGTTAAGTTACATAAAAATATCCAGTGTAAGTTTTGATTTTTTTTTAAACTCCTATTTAGAGATGATACTTCTAATCAGCTGCTAAATTAAAATTTGAAATACTTGCTGCTGCTCACTCTAGTTGTATTACAGCATGCGTATCTCTGTGCAGATTCTGCCATTTGAAATCCAAAATACCTTATTTATTGCTTTATGTCTCAAGTGCTAGGATCTTTTGAAACAAGTGAACTTAGTGATTATGCCCTAAATGCTGGTACTACATCAGTCAACGCACAAAGGCTACTACGTGCCATTAAAATGAACAGACCAGTCTTATTAGAGGGATCTCCTGGTGTTGGTAAAACAAGTTTGGTAGCTGCTTTGGCAAAGGCATCAAAAAATCATCTTGTGAGGATTAATCTGTCAGAGCAAACAGTAAGTTGACTTTACTTATCCAGAGTTTTGTCCCACTTTAACATGAGCTTGATCATCTTGCTCTCAATTTATAAGTGTTTTTATTGTTTTTGGTGTAATTTTTTTTTTTTTTTTTTTTAAAGTTCATTTTTTTGCAGAATTGTAGCTGTGCTGTTAAAATGTTAAGACAAAAATAACAGCCAAGCTTCTGTCATCTTCTACACTGCGTCCATGCCTGTTATAAAGTTTCCTTTCTCAATCCTCAAAACTTCTCTCAATCCTGTGCCACTCCTCCAGGTGTCTTCCCCTTCCCCTCTCTCTTGCTTCCTGTATCACCATATCTTTCCACCTCTTTCTTACCCTTCCTGGTTCTGTTCTTCCTAATACTAAAATCTGTCTTTCCACTCTTCTTGCCGTCCTTGAGTTGTCCATGGACCATAGATGTCCTGTCTATTTCACTCAGCTCTTGACCAGTCTTTTGTCACAGATCCTTGTTACTATTTCATTCCAATAATCCGTCTGGAGCATCTTCGGTCAAACACGTCCAGTCTTCTCTTAATTGCTTTCAGCTCTGTACAAAGCTTTTGTTACCACTAGTGTGTTAGACTATTATTTGTCTATGCCTCCAAAGTCCTCTTTCTAACTTAACAAATACTGCTCCTTCCAAACCTAATCACTTCAGTGTGTCCATCTCATAGCCTCCTTTTGCCTCAGTCTCATTTCCCAAATATGTGAATCTCTATACTCTTTCTGGCTCTTAACCTTTATATTTCATTCTGTTTGTTTTTCTTTTTGTTCCTCAGTCTTCATCCATTTTGTTTTTGTTATGCTTATATTTTTTCTCAGCTTCTCTGATGCTGATCCAAATACAGTGGAACCTCGGTTCACGACCGTAATTCGTTCCAAACCTCTGGTCGTAAACCGAATTGGTCGTGAACCGAAGCAATTCCCCCCATATGACTGTATGTAAATACAATTAATCCGTTCCAGACCGTACGAACTGTATGTAAATATATTTTTTTTTTAAAGATTTTTAAGCACAAATATAGTTAATTACACCATAGAATGTACAGTGCAATAGTAAACTAATGTAAAAACATTGAATAAGACTGACACAAACACCCAGGCTCCCTGCTCAGCTGCACGCGCAGGCTCTCTCTCTCTCTCTCTCTCTCTTCTCTCAGCAGCACGTGAGCCCCCCCCCCTCCCCCCTCCTCTCTGTGTAACATTGCAGCAGTTCAGCAGTTCGCGCTATAGCCTTACGATGTAAACACTTTTTAAATGAGTTTTAAGCACAGGGGGGAAAAAAAGGAACATTTGAACAAATCCGAACTTTATTTAAAAGCCAACCAAGTTCATGCGAATAGCATTACAACCCGATCGCTGTAAACACACTTTTTAAATGAGTTTTAAGCACAGGGGGAAAAAGAACATTTGAACAAATCCGAACTTTATTTAAAAGCCAACCAAGACAGTAACATTGCAGGAGTTCACGCTAATAGCATTACAACCCGATCGCTGTAAACACTCTTTTTAAATGAGTTTTAAGCACAGGGAAAAAAATGAACATTTGAAAAAAGAGAAAAGTAACATTGCAACACTTCTCATAATTAAGTCTCAATAATTCTCACCACTCTTCACTTGCTTAGAAGCCATGGTTAACTGCAAAAGCACATGAAATACTGTAGAGCACAAAGAGTTCACAGGTAAAGCACGCACGTCTGACTGAGAATAATGAACAGGGAGAGGCTGAACACGTGCTTAAATACAGTAATCGGCGCATACGAACCGGAAGGAAAATGAAATAGAGCACAAAGACTTCACAGCGAAAGCACGCACGCACGGAGAACAATGCAACACGTGCGGAAATCATCGGCGCGCACAAACCGAAAGGGAAACTGGCTTGTTCGTATACCGAGTGTGTGGTCGTGAACCGAGGCAAAAGTTTGGTGAACTTTTTGGTCATAAACCGAGTTGTACGTGTACCGAGACGTTCGTGAACCGAGGTTCCACTGTACTCTCAACAGCTCTAATAATGCTGTTATACTCACTGCTAGAAGCACTGTAAAATCCACATATTCAAGATTTCTCACTGGTTGAACAAACATGGTGACAGAATACATCTTTGTCTTATTTTTGTCTTTCCTAACTCCAAACCACTGAGATCTCTTTTTCAATCCTCATGCAAATAATATAGTACAGTAGTTAAATTTATTGCTAATTAGTAGCAAAGCAGCCTAAAGAAATTGTACATTTTCAGGTCCTTAGAGTAGCAGAGATCTGGCTTTTGGTCTTGATGATTCATAAATGTTTTTTGTTCTAATTGCAGTAATTTACTGTGTTTAAAAAATATAAAACGTAATGTTCATGATTTGTTTAAAAATGAAACCTGGACTGGTCTCAGATGTTTTATTTGCATAATGTTTTTTTGTTTTTTGTAAGCGGAAGGAGCATGAACCACTTAAAAATCACCATTTCCCAGTAATTGTGGCTTCTGTTTTCTTGACAGTCTTGGTTTAATACCAGTGTTCTAATATTAATATAATTTTAAGCAAAGAACTTTACTTAAACTTGCAAGTAAGAGATGTTACATTTAGGGATGCACCGATACCACTTTTTTGGAAAATGAGTACGAGTACAAGTACTTGCATTTCAGTACTCGCCGATACCGAGTACTTGCATTTCAGTACTCGCCGATACCGAGTACTTAATAAAAACATGATTTAAATTTACAGGTAACAGCTTTAGTCATATAATTTAACAAAAAAAACAAGGGACTATTTTGGAATTAAGAACATTTATTTAAAATGAAAAGCATGTTGTATGCAACATATTACAGAATAAATAATTATAAAAAAAAATTTAAACAGTGACAGTGCAACTCAAGTATTTTTTTCAGTTTGTTGTAAACTCTGCCGCTTTGGACAACATGGTCCTCAAATACATGCGCTATAGCCTGGCTGGTGTGCGAGCCGCGGAATTGTTTCGCATGTAATATGGCTCGTTGCGGCGTGAAACTGTCGTCTATCCACTGGGAGGTTAGGCTAATTAGCGACACAGGGCTAACACTGCTTGTCTAAATATCCGTGGTGAAACTAAACGCAGAGGAGGCTTGCAGTAGGCTGTGGATATGTTTTTTCACGGAGTCGTGTAGTTTAGGCAGCTCCGTGTCAGTCATGTAGCAGCGGCTTGGGACATTATATCTGGGCTCCAGAACATGGAGGAGACGCAGGAATCCCACATTTTCTACCTCCAAGAGTGGCTGGTCACTCAATGCAATGTACTCGATAATTGCCTGTGTTATTTTCACAGCACGTGGATTGTCTCTGGACATTTTCTCTCGTCTTGCAAGAGTTTGCTGCAGCGTGGGTTGTGTTGGTTTAGAAGCGTGGGTAAACTCTTTGTACTCGTTGTCGTGTTGGGATTTTAGGTGCTTGATTAAATTACTTGTGTTAAATGCGCTACCTTTTGAGCCTCCTCTGGACAGTTTCGCTGAGCACAATTTGCAGTCCGCCTTTGTTTTGTCGTCTTCATTCACTTTGAAATAGTTCCACACGGCTGACATGTCTCGCCTCGCCTTCTCCCCGCTCTGAGCTGCAGCCGGGGCCTGGGGGCGGGCACTCGGCGCCTGTGATTAACCCCTTACACGCTGCTCAAACATAGACATTTCTCAGACCGTGGTATCGGTCCCCGGTATCGGGGGACTTTTAACGAGTACGAGTACTTTAGAAAATGTGGTATCGAGGCAGATACCCGTTTCGGTATTGGTGCATCCCTAGTTACATTAGCTATATTTAGTAAATTGTCTTGAGCTTTTTCATATTTATTTTTGTAAATAATATAATGAGACGTTTTACATCATTTAAATGTTTGATAGACAAACTGAAAGACTGACAGTGCTTTATATGTCTCAAGGGGTAAATTTAGCTTTTTTTCCCCAGAAGTTCAAGAAATACTAAAAAATAGCGACACCCCCCTACCCAAATACACACAAATAATTATATAAAGAAGAAAACATTTGACTTGGCTAAAGATGAAAGAACAGTCAAAAACAGGCAATATAAAGTTGTACGGCTGTACATGTTAAGGAGCCCCAGTAGCATTGTTTGACACTTGAGCTGAAAGTACTCATTGATAGTGTGTCATAGAGAGGATGTGTAGCACTGCTTATAATGCCCATCTGTGTTGTCTTTATTCTTTCCTTTGTTACTACCTCTAGGGGGTTGAGAGTGCATCCCATAACCAAGTCTGTCTTCTTAATCATCTTGTTGATTCAATGGGCCTCTCCTGGAATTATCTTTCTAGTCCAGCTCATCGTAGCATAGAAAATCACACTAGCATTCACAGAGTTATTGAACATGTAAAGAATGTCACTACAGTGGTACCTTGGTATTCGGCGTTAATTTGTTCCATAAGGCACGATAAGTGGCAAAAACGATGAGTACCCAACACATTTTTCTCTTAAGGAATAATGTAAGTTGAATTAATCCATTCCAGACCCCCATTTCAAGATGTCTCTAAAGTAGAAAATCCTTTGGCCATTCATCAAATTAACATTGCGACTTATTACAGGGTGATATTTTTCAACAAACATTTGCACTTCAACCCATTTTACACACATTTTCTTGATTAATGAACTGGAGGCATCCTCCTTTGCACTTTCCTCTGAAGATTGTTTCTCAGCCACTTTCTGTTACAGCTCCCTCTGAACCTCCTGTAGATCCTCCATGCTGAGCACTTCTTTATGTTCCTCGGCCCATACACTGCCCCAGAGTCGCAATATCATCCTGTAGGCCTTGGCTCAGTCTCAAAGCCTTCAAAATCTGTATTGAGTTACAGTTTCTGGCTGCAGTTTCCTCCAAGCAGAGTTCATAGTCCTATAAGAGACATTCCCCCAGCCCATATCAATAAGATTTATGCAGTGGAAGATATGAAAATGGTTCTTCCAGAATTCTTTCTAGGTCAACTGTGTATCTGAGGTTACTTCAAAGCACTTCTGGGAAAAGTGCCTTTGTGTTCAGTTTTTTTTTTTTTTTTTTTTTTTTTTTTTAATTAGAGATGACCTTCTGGTCCATGAGCTGCATCAGAAGAGTTGTGTTAGGGGACAAGAATCTCACAAATATTAAGTTAAACATCTCCAACAAGTGATCTTCTAAGCAGAGCCTGACAAGCAAAACAAGCAGAGCCTTCAGGGGTAAATCTTTCTCCTGTAAATATTTTTTTCACAGATGGGCCAAACATTTTGTTCATCCACTCTGTGAAGAAATGCATGGTGACCTAATCTTTACTATTAGCCCTCCACATCACATGTACCTTGCTTTTTATCACGTTATTTTTCTTGAAAATTCACTGGTTCTTACTGTGCTAGACTAGCAGAGACTTAAGTTTTAAATCTCCACTTGCATTCCTACACAACAACAGAGTTAGCCTGTTTTTCATTGGCTTGTGCCCTGGTAATTCCTTCTCCTCTGTAGTGATGTAGGTCGTCTTAAGCATTTTGTTCCAGAACAAGCATGTCTCATCACAGTTGAACACTTGGCTGGGGAATAAAACCCTCAGTCTCTGAGTATGTGAATTTCCCCTTGGGATTAATAAAGTATCTATCTATCCATCTATCCATCTATCCATCTATCTATCTATCTATATCCATCTATCCACATCCATCTGTCTATCCACATCCATCCTCATGAACAAATTCATCAGCAACTCTCCCCCCAACTCACTGGCGGCCTCTCTATGGCTTACTACACTATGTATGCCACTTCTCTTTATGGTTATCAAACCATCTATGACTGGCTTTAAACACTTCGCTATTAACAAGTCTGGAAAAAGTGCTGATTTCAACAGATCGCATGCAACAGTTTTGCTTTTTCACAAACAGTGGCCTCTGAAATACTATCACCAGCTAACCATTTTTCAGTTACCCAGATCTACAACTTTCATTTCATCTACTATCTTTGATTTTTGTTTTTTCACAGCTTTCACTCATTTAGCAACATCAGCTACTTTGATGGTTTCCTTATTTTTCACAATGTTGGGAGATGTATGTTCTTAGCATTCGGTCCTTTATCATGAGATCAAACACGCAGATACCACTCTCATATTTCTCTATTATCTCTTTTTTTTGCTTTATTGTGGTTCTAATTTTCTTTTCTGTTGGTTGCTATCACCAACCTTATTGGGACACATGATTGGACTGTACTTATTTGCACAAGGAATGGAGCAAAAATTAAAAAACACCCAAGAAGGTGTACAGCAGACCAAATGGGGTTCTGAGAGCTACACTGAGACTAACACACAGTCCTTTGTTTTTCCTGAAAGGGGCACGCGCGTCACAGCGTCTCAGCGCATGCAAGTTCTAGGGAACGTGACTAGTGCCAAACAAATAACAACAGGTACTGCAACAATTTTTTGTCATCAAAATGCAACGAATACCAAATTCGAAGTCGACGAGTACCAAGGTTTGACCAAATACTGTACATTTTTTTAATATAACAGAATTCTGTATGTTTGGAACATAAAATATAGAGGGACATGTACAATTTTTTCCCTTAATTGTACAAGAGTTTGGTTTAATTCTTTTATTTGATTGCTTGTAGGAACAGTTTTCATTTAGTTATTTGTCTTCTGCTGTGTGCACATAACTAAAGGGTAGATATAAATCTGTAAAACTAACTTACAGGATGTGACAGACTTATTTGGGACAGACCTGCCTGTTGAGGGTGGAAAAGGAGGAGAATTTTCTTGGCGGGATGGACCTTTATTGGCAGCTTTAAAAGCTGGATATTGGATTGTACTAGATGAGGTACTGTAATGTTTTATGTATCATTCATTGACTTTTATACTGTTAATTACATTTGATAGAATTTGTTGGTGGCCTACATTGAATTGGTAAATATTTGTGTATATTTTTGTATAATTTGTCTTCAGTAACTTTTTTTTTTTTTTTAATTAACTGAAGAAAATGTAAACTATTACATCTTACTTAATGATTAGATAATCTTTTATAGACAAAAAACATTTGTCCATGATAATAAATAGCCAGGTTAACACAGCTAGCTTTTGTATGTTATTGAAGCAAGAATAGATATGAAAACAGTGAAGCTTGTGTCCATTTCATGTCAGTCTAAATAAAATCAAGTGTGGATCAACTCAGAATTTGGATAGAATTCTGAATTTCAGAATGTATTTTTGCACACACGCGCACACACACATATACATATATACACTTTCACACTGTTGACAGATTGCCTGTTTTTCTCCTTAGTAATGTATCTAATTAATTCAGAAATAACATCTTTTTGATGTATTCTGATTGTATTTGTGGTATTAGTGGAAATATACATTAGTTAAGATACTTAACTTTTCCCACACTCTGTTTCAGTTGAATCTGGCCTCTCAGTCTGTGCTAGAGGGGTTAAATGCCTGCTTTGACCACCGTGCAGAAATTTACATACCTGAACTGGGCATGACTTTCAAAGTACAGCATGAAAGGACAAAAATCTTTGGCTGCCAGAACCCATATTCACAAGGAGGAGGGCGTAAAGGTCTTCCCAAGTCTTTCCTTAACAGATTTACCCAGGTAAACAATTATTCTTGAGTCTTTATTAAAATAATTGTGCTTTTGATAACGGTGCTGTTACGGAAGTTCCAAACCTAACTAAAATATCCTTGCTGTATTGTTGTTTTTACCACATCATTATTTTTTTATTTTTGGAATTATGTTTACACATTTAGGTTTATGTAGACCAGCTTTCTGTTGAAGACATGATGGTTATTGGAGCTTCAGTCTTTCCAGCAATTGAAAAACATATCATTGAAAAAATGGTGTCCTTCAATAACAAGGTGAAAAAATGATCTTAATATATTTTCCATTCTGAGTAAGCAACTTGAATTATTTTCTAAGAAGCGAATGATTTAGATATACAGTACAACATATTTGTAGTCCAGGTTGTCTCAAGTGAAATCGGGCAGGATGGGTAATAATGTGATGTTTCTGTCAGTAAACAAATCTTGAATGACCCTCAGTTAAAATGCAAAAATATTTCTTGTATGCTGCATGAATGCCACTGTTTGATTAGTCTGTCACCCCCTAACTCACTGAGAAGATTGTCCATACTTTTTCCGTTAATTTTAGTATTGACTACTGCTATTCTCTGTTGGCAGGTGCCCTTTTAAATCCAGTTGATTGAAAACCCTGCTACAAAGTCCTCACGCAGACTCACTCCAGTGATCACTGGCCCCCTGTTCTGTTGTTTCATCACTGGATCATTGTGTCTTTTAGGAAGGATACATATTCCTGTTTGCCAACCTTTAAAGCTTTAAATTGTACTGCATCAGTAGCCCATTGCTTCACTACAGATCTGTCTTCCCACTCCAGTTCACTCGTATTGACAATCTTGTCATGCTCCAAACTAATCTCTCCTATATAGGTTACAGAGCTTTCAGTTTTATTGAACGGAGACTTTGGGATGACCTTCCAAGAATGATTTAGTTCTTCTGACAAAATCCATTCTTTTAAAAGGCAATTTAAAACACATTTGTTCAGGAAGGTCTTTGGCTGAGCCTGACGTTCTTAGCCTTTCTCTCAGTTTTTCTATTTCCAGATCCTTATGATTGAACTCTGTTTTGCAAACTATATTATTTGGTTTTATCTTCTTGCTCTGTGTATTTTATTCCTGTTCATTTTTTTTGTGTTTCAAGTATTTAACTTATATAATATATATATATATATCATAGTTTGTAGGAAGTGAGGTTATGAGTTTCATTATTTAATTTTGGCATGCCTCTTATATCTTTTTTTAATCTATGGATTGAGGCTCTGAAATCGGACTAACTTAAGAATCATAATAATCCACAGAACAAAAGATACACTCTTATAATGTCAGCTTTTACACCAGAATAGCACCTTGTACAACTCTGCCCGTTTTGCTTATTTAGATAAAGCTAGAAACATTTTTTCCTGGAATAGCATAAATGGGCTAGTAATCATTTGCAGTCTATCTATTTGTGAGCTTCAAAATTTTCACAGGGTATGGCTGGCTTTTTGTAATCTCAAGACCGTCTTTGTTTTGAGACAAACTGATGAAGTGCAGAATCATTATGCAAGAGACTGCGTTCTGTTCTAGGTAACATTTGGTCCTTCCCCTCTTTTTGCAAGCAAATATTTGACAATGCCCCCTATTCTGCACATATCTTTTAACCTCTTACAGTATTGCAAAGACCTCTGAACATACCTACATACACAAACTGATGCATGCAATTCAGTTAAATTAAACTAACAGACCATATTGGATGTATACATTACAATTTATGCATTCGACCACACAATAATCTTCTCTTGTTGTGTGGTGCCATGATCTTTAAGCTTGGCTTAATGCTCCTTTCAGGTTGCTTTCTTGACATAGAGCCAGGTATTGAGAACACACATGCATGTAACTTATCTGCATGCTGGTTTTTAAAGGAAGGTTGTTCTTTTTCTCAATAAGATCACTGCCCCTTTCTTGGGGGCCAATTGCCTGAGTTTGCCTTTCAGTCTTGGCAAGAAATCAACTGCTGGTCGTATTAAACCTAGTATTCATAGCTAATCCAATCTGAACTCATTTTATCTTGGCAGTTCTACTTAGTTATTAGGTAATGGCCTGCATATAGATTCTGCAAGCTAAGAGGTCATTGGCACCAGTTCTTCACCAAGGCTCCCATCTTGTGATTTTCTTAAGAAATTCAGTTTGCCTGTGGTTATTAGTATTAAGTGTGAAGTATAGAAGTATCTTTACATACCTTTTCAATGAAATTAATAACTGTTTGCCTGTGACAAAAAAAGACAATGTCACCTTGGACCTAACATTGTGAAAGGTTCTAATTTAAAAGACCTACTTAAACAAATATGTCATGTCTGTGAATTGAATACTTGAGCTGTGTACAGTATATGAATTTAATTAATGAATGTGTATATACAGTATAAATGGAAAAAGTGCAAGGCAAAATGTGATATTGAAATGTTAAGTAAATATGACTTGTCCTGCTTTGTGGACTATAATTAGAGCCAACTTTAAAATTTTGGGATTACTAATAGCAATGAATTTCATGTGATACTCATGCTTTTATGCTGCTCATGCTAGATTACAGCTCTGTGAGGTTGTTTAAGACCTAGCCAAGCAAATGACTGCTTGGTATTACAGTAGGCAGAGATTTATAAGCATTAAAGAGTAGTGTTGTCTTTTTTTACTAGTGTTATGTTAAAAAAAAAATCAAGCCTGAATTTTTTTCTTTACCAGCCAGTATACTGAAGCATACAATTGCATATATATGTATGTGTGTATATTTCACTTTTTGCTAGTTTCTGCTCTGAGTCCTTTTAACACTAGAATTACCAGAGCCTACGAAAAAACTCGTAGATTTGGCCCACCTTAAATTGCTTCTTAAAACCGTTCTCACCTCTCCGTCAGCGTCTTTTGTCATCTAAATGTACTGATAAAGACAAGCTGCCAGCAGCCGGCTATTCCATCCTCCCAACGACTTAGAACGTAAACGAGCTTTTCCCAGCTCATGCCTTGATTGATTATCTGGGAGTGAAGTGGAGTTTTAGAGTAGAAATAATAGATTGTTATTTGGAACACACGCATTTCATATGTGTTGCATTTCTAGAGTAATCTGTGTAAACACATTGTTAAAACAGAAACGTTTTATATATTCTAGTAGCAAATGACAAAATGTAGGCATAAACTATAAAATGTATGAAGCCTGAAGTCCAAATATCAAAGAAACACTTTCAGAAAACGTACAAAAAAAAAAAGCCACCGCCAAAAAAAGCCACCTTAGTGTGCGACATTGACACGCATTAGCATTATCAGTCCCTGACTGTGAATCAGAAGGTCATGAGTTCGATCCTGCATGACTCCCTTTTGAGAAGTGTTCTTATTTTCACTATTTTAGAATAAAAAGATACATTTGATTTCAGTCTGTAACAGCAGGTGTAATTTATGATATTTGTAAAGGTTAGCTTTATTTTTTTTTTTAAATTCATTTTTCATTGTCTCAGTCGCGTTCAGGATCCTTCCCTACCGCCCCCCATCTGACACTGCTGTTTTCACATAAAGACGCGCTATAGTTCTGCAGTGTATCACGATACATACGACCGCGTGTTTTTTTTCCCCCAATATTGCCAGTCCCCACGTGTTGCTGTATGCTGTTTCTTTTGTACTCCAGGACATGCAGAGGAAAGCATAGTAAAGAGCAGTAACTTCAGCACTATATGCAATCATCAGACACTCCCCATCTGATGCTGTTTTCACATAAAGACGCGCTAAAGTTCTGCAGTGTACTTGTGACTGCATTGTCGTACCAGTGCTTGCGAACTGAAGTGTCTGCATGCACTTTTCGTGGCATTATACGTGTATTTTTTGAGCATGCCCATGTAGCTCAAACACAGGAACATATGTTGATGTAAAAGTATAACAAAACAAGTGCACTTTTATTCAAGACTATAACCGAAGAAAAAAGAAAGCAAGTTACAGTAGGAGATTGATATGACAGCTTGCATGGTGGAATGCTAAGAACTGCTGATTTCCATTCTGTGCTATATAACTGTTAACATTTGAATCTGATGATTGCATATAGTGCTGTCTTATTCAGTGTGCGCAAGAACATGCAGGTGGCCAGTTGCTGAGTGCTACAACGCACATTTTAAAAAAAGAAAGAGACAAATATATGTGAACGTTTTGAAGAAATCATTTTATGATGTGAATAGTACCAATCAGAAAACAGCGTCGAAGTAATGCAATATTATTTGAAAAAGAACAGCGTCAGATCGGGTGTGAAGTTATACTGGCGCTGTTTGAGCCAGATCAGGAGCTGAATAAGCTGAAAAAGCTCCTGTTCTGACTCTAAGTAAAAAAGCATGAATTAATCAACAGAAATAACCGCGACTGACATTTTAAAGTTAACGATTTACAGTGCATACCAATTTATAAATTCAATGTCCGTTTGAGGAAAAAAAAACACTTTCTCCAAACCTGGGTATCGAACTCAGGTCTCTGTGGCACGGTAGGGCAGCTGTGCTCCAAGTCAGCAAACCGTAGCATTAAGCCACGGAAGCTGTTGTATCACCCTTGAACCTTTTGTGAAAGTGTTTATTTGATGTTTGGACTTCAGGCTTCACAGATTCTATAGTTTATACCTACATTTTGTAACATTTATTACTAAAATATGAAAAAGTTTCTGTTTTAGCAATGTGTTTACTCAGATTACTGTAGAAACGGAACACGCATGAAATGCATGTATTCCAAATAGCGATCTATTATTTCCATTCTGAAACTCCTCCAGCAGTTCAGTCACTCCCAGATAATCAAACAAGGCATGAGCTGGGAAAACTTAGTGAACGTTCTGCGACGGTGGGGGATGGAATAGCCGGCTGCTCGCTGCTCCTCTTAATCGGCACATTTAGAAGACTAAAGAGAAGTGAGAACGGTTTTAAGGTGGGCCGGATCTACGAGTTTTTTCATAGACTCTGGTAATTCTAGTGTTAAGCTCCTTTATTTTGTGTAGTGTGTAGAAAGGAGGATGAAAAAAAGTTGCAATTAACTACATTTGAAGTTTTCTTTTTTTGTATAAATGGAATATGCATCCATTTTTTTTAACATGCTTTTTCCATTTCGGTATTGTGAGTAGCCCAAACTTAGCTATCCTGGCAGCATCACCTTTAAGGTTAAAATTTCACTATTTGTGACACTGTCACCATTTTTACCTTTTATAAAAGGGTTTATTTCAATCCGTTTTTTCACAGGTTATTGTTTTATTAGGACAATACTGCTCTGAGAAACATTTATGTGGTTTCTTGTAACATTTTGCCTGAAGTGATGGTGGGGGGTGAGGGGAACTACCTCAGGCTTCACTTTGTAATACTAACTGCATCTTAAATTCTGAAAACAGGGTTGTTTGTATAACATGGTTTCTACTTTACTTGTATTTAATATCAGGTTTGTTTCTGCTTGTTCTAGCTTGTGGATGCAGTGTCTAAAGAAAAAAAGTGGGGTTATAAAGGAGCTCCATGGGAGTTTAACCTTCGAGATATTTTTCGCTGGTGTCAGCTGATGCAAACTGACCAGTCTCCAGGATATTATGATCCAGGACAACATGTGTGGCTGGTGTATGCTGACAGGATGAGAACTACTTTTGATAAAGAACAGGTAATTTTTTAAACATTTTATATTGTTACATCCTTGGTGCTCAAATCCTTTATTAATGGAATATGAATTGGTAACTCTCCCTATAAAATAAATTTATGAATAGCCTGAATTCACTTATACATTACTGTATTTCTAAAATTCTATTATGAAAGAAAACTGCCAGTTTATATCAACTGTAACTAGGACTGTGGCAGTATAGGAGGTTCTGCAATTGTATCTTATTCTTTAAGAAAAAAAAAATCCTGTATGTGCCAATGCTGACTGGCTTTTCTCATGAAAGCTAGCTGTGCAAGTTGCATTTATAATAAATTGTTGCATGAAGTTATTTGGTTAAAGTGCTGCATTTTATATTGTAATTATTCAATGTTGAAATTATTTTATAGTTGTGCTGAGATGGTGTATAAATTATTTCATAATTGTACTTGTGCAATTATCAATTAACAACAAATTCCTGTATTAAGATGCTTAATAAGAGTCCTTTTTAAATTGCTAGTTAAAAAGAATTTATTGTTTTAATAAAGAATTCTATCTTGGTGCTATATTTGTCACTAAAGAATTGTAATGTGTACCGTGCAAAAAACAGTGATTATTAATTTTTTATTTTTCATTTTAGATTGTTTCTGTTTTTAAAGATGTTTTTGGGGAAGAATTCAATATTTATATTGGATCAAGGCAGTTTCATATAACCCCTCATCAGATCCAGGTGCGTATTTAACCTCAACTGCATTTAACCCAAGGAGCTCAAAAACAAAAAATCTTTTACATGTTATACTGTATATCATGACTTGTATCTTGTTGGAACAGTCCAGCACTGACTATTAAAATTTGCAAAAATGATTTATAAATTTCATTGTGAAAAAGGTAAGAGTGATTTAGTTAAAGCTACAAAAAAAATTAATACAGTAGATCAGTGTTTCCCAAACTCGGTCCTGGGGGACCCCCTGTGGCTGCAGGTTTTTGTTCCAACCAGCTTCTGTTTTTAATTGAACTCCTGGGCTAATTAAGTGAACTGATATTTCCCAAGTTCTGTGTTTAGGGAACAACGTAGAAATTAGAAAACTAAGTTTGCTAAAAAAAAAAAAAATATATATATATATTAAAATGTACCAAGCAGTTATATAGGAATAATGCATTTTTTTTTCTTTTTAACAGTATTTTAATCTTGATTTTCATTCTTCTTTTCAAGGTGTTCTAATTGTTTGTTTAATCTATTATTTACTAATTAGTGGGTCTGATGCTAAAGTACTTGCAGCCTTTGGTTATTCAGTGTTGTTTGCCAGTGTGTCTGCTCTGTTCGTTTTAAATTGTCATTATTAAGGTACAACGAAGGGGGAAAAACTGCACAGAGAAAGGGCAAAGTATAATGAAATCAACAAAAGAGAGTTAAGCATTTAAATCTAAAGCAAAAGCAGAAATATTTATAAATGTCTTATAAACGTAAAAGTCATGCTGCTGTGCTTTTCTGAATGTTGAATAAAAGAAAAAAAAAACAGCTAATTAAATGAGCTCAGTGTTATCAGGAGTTGTCACTGATTAGGAATGTGGTTGGAACAAAAACCTGCAGCCACAGGGGGTCCCCAGGACTGAGTTTGGGAAACACTGCAGTAGATGATACTTTTACATTAAAAGCCATGTGCTAAATCACAGCTATAATTATTTATCAACTGTGTATTCTTCTTGGTACTAAAATATCTTTATTAATCTGCTGGAAGAAGAGTCATCCATACTCTGATTTTAATGTAATATTTTCATTGTTACCAGTTTACATTACTTTCATATAAATGGAAGTGTGGTAATGGGTTCAGAAATTCATTATTAAGTTAATTTTCAGACTCTGATTCTACAATGTTCAAAACAGAACATTGATTTTAGCATGGCTCCGGTATGCGTTTCTGAGGAAGATAAAAATTTATTTCCATGTCTTACAAATTACAATTCACACTGGAAAATTATACTTTTTTGCTCATTGAGTAGAATTCCTGGATGTTTGCATTAATAGTTTTTGAGCTATATCATTTATTTAAAGTATGGCCACTAGGGGGACATCACAGATCCTCTCCAATCCCCAGGCACAATTACTCAGACTTTAGTCAGAGTTCAAACAAATGTTTTTATTTCGAGAAGATACCGCACATGTCTGCTTTACTCAAAATCCATGTAATTACGAAATATACATATGTGTGCACAAAAGTACATGCAAACATACACACATTAGACTAGATTAGATAATCTGTATTATCCCCATGGGGAAATTCAAACGCACACACTGAAAGTAACTTACAAGTGAAGATAGCTTACCTTTTCTGTTCATTTTGATCTGCATTTATTTGTGTATATTATAAATATTGTATAAGTTAATGTTTTTGATTGAATGTTATTATACAGTACAATCGGTTGTATTGTATAATAAAATCTGTTGAGTGATTTCCTGCAGTATCACTAAAGTAGAATTTATATGGAAGTACTGTGTGGACCATTCCATACAGATATTTTTTAATAATGAAATATTCTTTCCCACATTTTTTAATAATGAAATATTCTTTCCTTAGGTGGGATATTCAATCCTTTCCCGCAGAGGCCCTGCATCAGTGTCGTCAAGTACACAACTGTCTCTGCTCCATCAAACCTTACAGCCTCTGGAATCTGTTATGAAATGCATTCAAATGGGCTGGATGGTTATCCTTGTGGGTCCGGCCGCTAGTGGTAAAACCAGCCTGGTACAGTTAATTTCCCTACTTTCTGGTCATAAGTTAAAAGTTATGGCAATGAACAGTGCCATGGATACCACGGAGCTTTTAGGTGGTTTTGAACAGGTAATGTTGTGAATTTATTTTGAATTATTTTGGTTTGACAGAGGCTAATATATGAAACATTTTTGCTACAGGAGAAATTTTATTCTCTTCATTTTATTCAGTTTCATTTGTATATTTGTTATGCATTGCAAATAATTTCTTAACAGTTAGTTGTTTTGGAATATTTAACATACAATGCATTTTTTACATTTTTTATTCATAGGTTTTTGATATAGTTTACAGGAATAGCATTTTTGTCATTGTCTTTGCTCTTATATTTTCTGCAGGTTGAAATCATGCGTCCATGGAAGCGTGTACTGGAAACTCTAGAGAATACATTTTCCATGCTTATGCAGAAAGGCCTATTATTGTTAGAGGTGGCAACTCAGGAAATAGAGGGGCTGTTACATAACTGGAATGTCTTAAGAAAAAACTGTGGTCATGCTTGTGTAGCTGAGGAGGGTAAAGGAATCAGTTCTGAGTCTGTTAAGATCGTTGAGTCCATTATTGTACTTTTACAGAAATTGGATATTAAACTTAAATCACCAATAGGTATGTATAACAGATAATAGTGGTTTTACATTTAAAAAAATTCTTTTACTTAGTAATTATACAGACAGGTTTAGCTCCAGAAGCATTTTTAAATAATTCAGTGTAATTGTTATTATACTTCAGTAAGGTAAGTTGCATAGCTGTATTTTCAAGATTAAGTATGTTCTATAATAATTTACCTGAATGTGAATGTTTATTTAAAATCTAATATATACAATTTATTAATACATCTCAGGTGCATCCTTTTCTTCTTCCAAAGAAAGATTTCTAGGCATTATAGTTAACTTCCTTCATTAATTCTGTTCATTAGGTTAACCACAATCCTTCTCATTTCACACATCTGCACTGTGGTCACTGGTGGTGATCAGCTATGAATCTGTGGCTTCGGGATCAGAAGAAGCTGCTTACAGCTTGAGCTAATAGAACTCCTATACTCTGTGAGCAAGGACTGCTTTGTAAATAATGAAGCCAGAGTGCTTCCTATTGATGTCAACTGAGCTTTCTCTCACTTGCCCCCACCTTTTCTGTGCAGCTCTGCCACATTTGTTAATTTTCCCTTCCCTGTAGAATAAACAGACAAAATTGGAATTTTAACTTAAAATTAGAATTGGAAATTACCTTAAGTATATGTAGAAAAATTCTACACTAATATTTGGCGTTATGTTAATAGTACTGTTGAACTGTTCAGAGCTGCAACATCACAAACTGTTTAAAAGTTTTCTTCTGCTGGTATTTTCTCTGAGTGATTGAGGGCATCATGTGCAATGCTTAGTGCAACTGCCTAACTGCACAATGACAGTAGGTTTAAAACCCACCCAAGTCACAGGGTTAAATCAGGTCGGGAAGATGAGTGAAAAAATATCTATAAAATGCTGAGGGGTGGCTGTGTGTCACAAAAAAAAAAAAAAAACCCTGCAAACCCATGGGCCTTGAGTCTTTATTTTGACCTAAGTCAACCACTTATGCTGTGATACACATAACACAACACATAAATTGGACATGCAGGTTACCTCAGCCATGGAATTCGGCTTCAGGTCCATCTCACATCAGGCAGTGAGTGATGTGGCTGTGCCGCACATGTCAAACGGCGATATGGTGCACACCGCTGTGTGGAATAGTTCAATGCTGCGACAGTGAGGCACATTTTATAGGCCGATTGTCATATACAACCAAAGATTTGGAGGTGCTGGCTTTTGTAACATGTTTGTGGGTTTAGGGTCCATCAAGAAAGTGGCATGTCTATTAGAAAAACACTTGCGGAAAACATCGGATGGCTGTGAAGGATATTGCAGCCATATTGCCAGAGTGATCTATGGTGCTATGTTTTGTTAGAGGCACATGTACCACTTTTTTTTGAGGACTGGTGGTCTGAGGGTTACTAGTTCTAAGCAAAATACTTCTTTTTTTTTTTTTTTTTATCTTGTAATACATTTACATGTGATATGATTTATAGTATGGAAGAAAATAGAAGTGAAATGTACTTTAATTTTGCTGCAGACTTGACCAAACTGATTGATGATTTTAAGGAGTTTAGAGAGCAGTGGACTAGAGCGAAGGATGGTCAAAGCCGTGGAACTTTTGAGTGGATTGATGGAATATTAGTACAAGCTCTACAGTCAGGTGACTGGCTTCTCATGGATAATGTTAATTTCTGCAGGTCAGTAATGCTGTATTGTCTGAATTTAGTTATAAATTACTGGTACACTTTCTAGCTTAAGCATCCATTAAATATTTGCCTGATAACAGCATACAAGTTCCTTTTTATACTGGTTAACTATATTCTTTTTGTTTTTTCTTATGATCTGTCTTGTTCTAATCAGACCTCTAAACTTTCTTGTGTGCCTGAGACAATTTTTGCTTTTGTCCATTTAAGAAATATGCTCAAAAGTATTGTATATATTTTATGTCTGATATTTGTTCACCTTGTGGTTACGTCACTTGATTCCCTCCTTGTTCTCGTTCCCTTTTTTTTTTCCAGTTTTCCATTCTTCAACAAGCATATTTTTAAACTATCCAATACTACTACTAATACTTGTATTAATGTCTTTATGATCATTTTTGTAACTCCACCTACTTAGTCATTAGTATCGTTAATGTTAAATATGCTTGTTGACATTGCACCTTAGGATTGAAGCTTGTTAAATGGATGAAGCAATACATTATTACCATTGGTTTTCATGCAGAAAGGTGCTATGCAGTATACTTTGTGCCAGTGTGTGCTTACAACAGCAACAATAACATTAATATAGATAGATAGATAGATACTTTATTAATCCCAGGGGGAAATTCACATACTCCAGCAGCAAAAAATATTAAATTTAAAGAGTAATAAAAAATGCAGGTAAAAAACAGACAATAACTTGAATAATGTTCAACGTTTACCCCCTCTGGTGGAGTTGAAGAGTCGCATAGTTTGGGGGAGGAATGATCTTCTCAGTCTGTCAGTGGAGCAGGACAGTGACAGCAGTCTGTCGCTGAAACTGCTCCTCTGTCTGGAGATGACACTGTTTAATGGATGTAGTGGATTCTCCATAATTGATAGGAGCCTGCTGAGTGCCCGTTGCTCTGCTACGGATGTCAAACCGTCCAGCTCTATGCCAACAATAGAGCCTGCCTTCCTCACCAGTTTGTCCAGGCGTGAGGCATCCTTCTTCTTAATGCTGCCTCCCCAGCACACCACTGCGTAGAAGAGGGCACTCGCCACAACCATCTGATAGAACATCTGCAGCATCTTATTGCAGATGTTGAAGGATGCCAGTCTTCTAAGGAAGTACAGGCGGCTCTGTCCTTTCTTGCACAGAGAATCAGTATTGGCAGTCCAGTCCAATTTATCGTCCAGCTGCACTCCCAGGTATTTATAGGTCTGCACCCTCTGCACACAGTCACCTCTGATGATCACGGGGTCCATGAGGGGCCTGGGTCTCCTAAAAGCCACCACCAGTTCCTTGGTTTTGCTGGTGTTCAGTTGTAGGTGGTTTAAGTCGCACCATTTAACAAAGTCCTTGATGAGGTTTCTATACTCCTCCTCCTGCCCACTCCTGATGCAGCCCACGATAGCAGTGTCGTCAGCAAACTTTTGCACGTGGCAGGACTCCGAGTTATATTGGAAGTCCAATGTATATAGGCTGAACAGGACTGGAGAAAGTACAGTCCCCTGCGGCGCTCCTGTGTTGCTGACCACAATGTCAGATCTGCAATTCCCGAGACGCACATACTGAGGTCTGTTTGTAAGATAGTCCACGATCCATGCCACCAGGTATGAATCTACTCCCATCTCTGTCAGCTTGTCCCTAAAGAGCAGAGGTTGGATGGTGTTGAAGGCGCTAGAGAAGTCTAGAAACATAATTCTTACAGCGCCACTGCCTCTGTCCAAGTGGGAGAGGGATCGATGTAGCATATAGATGATGGCATCTTCCGCTCCCACCTTCTCCTGGTATGCGAACTGCAGAGGGTCGAGGGCGTGTTGGACCTGTGGCCTCAGGTGGTGAAGCAGCAGCCGCTCCATGGTCTTCATCACATGTGATGATAGAGCGACAGGCCGGAAGTCATTCAGCTCACCAGGACGTGATACCTTTGGGACTGGGGTGATGCAAGATGTTTTCCAAAGCCTCGGGACTTTCCCCTGTTCCAGGCTCAGGTTGAAGATGTGCTGTAGAGGACCCCCCAGCTCTGATGCACAGACCTTCAGCAGTCGTGGCGATACTCCATCTGGACCTGCTGCTTTGCTGGCACGAAGTTTCCTCAGCTCTCTGCTCACTTGCGCTGCTGTAATTGTGGGTGGGGATGTCTCTACACATCCTTCTGCTGATACCAACATAGGAGAGAGTGCAGTACTCCGAGGTGAGAGTGGGTTAGGGTGGTCAAACCTGTTAAAGAAGATGTTCATTTGGTTTGCTCTCTTCACGTCTCTCTCGATGGTGGTACCCCTGCTTCGAGCTGCAGCCAGTGATGATCTTCATCCCATCCCACACTTCCTTCATGCTGTTGTTCTGCAACTTCTGCTCCAGCTTTCTCCTGTACTGCTCTTTCGCCGCCCTGAGCTGGACTCGGAGTTCCTTCTGCACGCGCTTGAGCTCATGCTGATCACCGTCTTTAAAGGCCCTTTTCTTCTGGTTCAAAAGGCCCTTGATGTCACTTGTAATCCATGGCTTGTTGTTAGCATAGCAGCGTACAGTTCTATTTATGTAGCACGTTTTCATACAAATGATGTAGCTTTAACAAGATGAAGAATCAAAAAAGAAAAATATAAAAATGAGATTAGGCAATACTAAGTAACAAAGAATAAAGTAAGGTCCGATGGCCAGAAGGACAGAAAAAGCAAAGAAATAACTACTACACAGTGTATATACAGTATCTCACAAAACGTGAGTACACCCCTCACATTTTTGTAAATATTTTATTATATCTTTTCATGGGACAACACTGAAGATATGACACTTTGATACAATGTAATCAGTGTACAGCTTGTATAACAGTGTAAATTTGCTGTTCCTTCAAAATAACTCAACACACAGCCATTAATGTCTAAATCGCTGGCAACAAAAGTGATTACAGCGGTTTAGATATTAATGGCTATGTGTACCAAAGGTACTGTATATACACTGTGTAGTAGTTATTTCTATTTGCACAAATATTTGTGTTTACATTTTGTTTCCCATGTATGCATTTGAAAAATGATATAAAGATGTCTTACTATCAACAAAATCCAAGTCACTAGAAAAAGAAGAAAAAAAGACTCAGGAATTTATCCTCCTGTACTATTGTATGCAGTGTAAGCAGCTCCAGTAACCTAATAATATTATTATTGCTTATTATTTGACTGATTTCTTTATCCAAGGCAACATTTGAGATACAACTGGTTGCATTTCCTGTGTTTTTTCTAATTGGAGCACAGGCAGATGAAGTGACTTGCTCATTGTCACACAGTGTCAGAATTAAACCCACAGCTTCAGTGTTTGAAGTCCAAAGCCTTAACCACTACAACACACTGCCTGCCAGTTGCATCACACCTAGGTGGAAAAAAAGAAACCAACAAAAAAAAAAAAAAAAAAAACTGCTAGTGGATCGTTATTCTGTATCAGAAGTATTATCTAACTAATGCACACCCATTGTCTTATGAAATTTCTAGGGTGAAGCTGGGTAAAGCAGCTAATCAATTAAATAAAATAGAATTAAGTAAAACATTTGTATGAAATATTTTGCATCTTTATAGGTTCACACTTATGAAAAATATTTTACTTTTAAGGGTGGCACTGTAGCGTAGTGATGGTACTGCTGCTTCACAGTAGAGAAACTGGGGTTTGTGCCCCAGGTGTTCCCTGCGTGGAGTTTGTATGTTTTACCCATATCTGCGTGGATTTCCTCTGGTTGCTCTGGTTTTCTGCCATAGTCCAAAGGCATGCAGGTTAGGTTTAGTAGCACTACAAAATTGGCCTTAGTTTGTGTGTGCACATTTATGCCCAGTGATGGACAGGTGTTCTGTCCACTTGGTGTTACTGCGTTATACCTTATTATTGCTGGGATAGATTACAGCTGCCTCATGACACTGCCCTGGATAAGTGGGTTTGGAAGATGGAAACATGGATGAATTTTACTTTTACTACAAAGTTGACACATGCATTCTGTTTACAAACTGCCTTTTAATGAATCATTGATGCAGTTTTCCCCTGTACTTAATTGCTGTAATTGTAATACAGGTATGTGGAAATGTAACTTTTTTGCTGTATTGTGAAATGTACTTATGTAGGGAATTTTAGATTTTAGCAAAGGTAAGTGAATAGGGTTGGGTTAATTGGAAACTCTAAATTGATCATGTGTGTGTTTACATAAATATGCCCTACAATAGACTACTGCCTCAGTGAGAGTCTTCATTGTGCTTGATGCAGCTAGGATAGGCTTTGTCCCTCAGTTAATTAGATTACATGGACTTGATGAATGATCTGTCCTCATCAAAACTTTGTTTGTTCTTTTCTAGCCCTTCTGTATTGGATCGTTTGAATGCACTTCTGGAGCCAGGTGGTACTCTAACTATTAGTGAAAGAGGGGTCATTGATGGAAGAACCCCGAGTATTGTGCCCCACCCTGATTTCAGGTACTCTAGCTTATTTTTAATATTTTTGTATTTTCCTCTTCCGATCACTCACTTCATTTTCATTTCACTTCTGCCTACACAAAACTACTTGCATTTTTTCTTTGACATCTCCGGATCATGTGTTATATTTTTATAATATTCCTCATGATCCTGGACCAGGAAACTACAAATTTTATACCTGTTACCCTATTTTGCAATGGCTTATTAATCAACATTTATTTTTTACAATTGTAATGAGAACGTGTATCAAAGCAAACTTAAAAGCATATACTATGTGCTGTACCGCATATTGTTGGAAATATTTTTACCATATTATTTAAAAAGAATCTGCTGTTACAATTTTTAAAGTGTTCCAGTATAAAGATTACCAAGCAGGGCAAACACTTGCAAATATAGTGCTATCATACATTGTCTATTGTTCAATTCAAAATGCATAAAAAAATATTTGGTGTATTTCAAATTTAAAAAAAAAAAGATTACACATATGTAGTGATATTCTTGAATATAGGAGAATGTTCAATAACACAATTAATGACATTTTCGGTGTATATCAAGTGTGTTTTGTTTAACAGTGTGAACGAAGGAAGTATTTTTCAAAACTTCAGGATTTATGTGCTCTCTAGTAGTATTTGAATGAACAAAGGATTTATTCATTTTTGACATTTTTCCCATGTGAAAATCAGTACTTGTAAAATATATTCTAAACTAGTCATTTAGCCCGTTACAATAACGGGCGCTAGAACAGTAGTGCATAAACATTAGTAGGAACAGTCTATATTAAATGGCAAGGGACTTTGACCTCATTCTTTTTGTCAGTCGTATTTTTCTTTCTTTCAGCCTTTCTTTTGTTGATGTTTACTTGCTGAGCTGACCGTTCTTCGTGGGCTGCTGCCGTGCATTGTGTGTCTTTAATTTTCTGTAACAGTAATACTGTCTTGTACGGCTCTATTCAATAAGGGCGCGTAGATTTAGTTCAAATGGCTCTGGAATATGTGAAGAGCAACAGGTGCAGATCTTTATTTACGCGCGCCTTTATTTGCTGCGCCCAATTGAGGTCGTCCTTTTGAGGCTCGCCTTTTTGTGCGCGCCCTTATTGAAGGATACCGTCTTGTACGTCCGTAATATACGTCCGTAATATACTTTTAATTTTCTCTGGCGGTAATACAGGCGTGCGCGTCGGTAATATGCCTTTAATCTCCTCTGACAGTAATGTGTATGTGTTGTATGTGGCTGTAATATGCGTCACTGTATTGTGTACCTTTAATTTCCTCTCGCAGTAATACTGGTTTGTATTTCCGTAAAACGCCTCTAACTTTCTCTGACAGTAATATCGCGCATAGCGCCGTGCCCCGCGCATGCGCACTTCACCAGAAGACACCCACACACGGACACCTGGACGCACATAGGGATTTTATATATATATATATATATATATATATATATATATATATATATATATAATGTAATTACCCCGATCTACATGCTGTCAAATAAACGAACCACACGCCGTGGCGCAACGTTAGGGGCATCGCCTCTGACGCTGACGTCCGAGGTTCGATTCCCGAGAGGGAGTGCAATGGAGTGTGTACACCTGATGAGCCCAGAATGAGGGCGAAACACGTGTCGTGTACTCTTTGCATTTATTTGACAGTAAACTATTGCAACCATTCTATGATCTGCTCTTCACAAACTGAGGGCACCGTGGCGGATGTTAGCAGATTGCTGGCCAACCACAAAGCGTTACCTGGTAGGTAACCACCCACACTAACAGATTGTGACACAGACTTCGAATGCCGTGAATGTAATTACCCCGATCTACATGCTGTCAAATAAACGAACCACACGCCGTGGCGCAACGTTAGGGGCATCGCCTCTGACGCTGACGTCCGAGGTTCGATTCCTGAGAGGGAGTGCAGTGGAGTGTGTACACCTGATGAGCCCAGAATGAGGGCGAAACACGTGTCGTGTACTCTTTGCATTTATTTGACAGTAAACTATTGCAACCATTCTATGATCTGCTCTTCACAAACTGAGGGCACCGTGGCGGATGTTAGCAGATTGCTGGCCAACCACAAAGCGTTACCTGGTAGGTAACCACCCACACTAACAGATTGTGACACAGACTTCGAATGCCGTGAATATATATATATAGATTATGTAAAGCGTGATTAACCAAAAGTATCCAAGAATTAGACAAACATAAAAATTGCTGATTTTTTTTTTCTCCCCCATTTTGGTAATGTGATCTTCAATATAAATAAACCTTTGCACAGTGATACCGAATCTTGATAGGAGTATTACAGACTGCCGAAGACAGATTTTTGGGATCACTTAGTATCGATCAAGTAATTCATTTTGGTTGCTGGATGTTCATTTGTGATTTGGATATGAAGCAGATCTAACTTATAACCATTCAGTAGTATTGTCTTTAATAATAAACAAAAACCTTTTAACTATTTGAAATGACATTTTTTGTTTTTATGTTTTAGGCTTTTCTTAACAATGGACCCTGCTCATGGTGAAATCTCTCGTGCCATGCGCAATCGTGGTGTGGAAATTTATGTCCATGGTGAAAGTGAAGTATTTTCTGTGGATTCTTTGGATTTCAGGACATTGCTTCAGGCACAGGGCATTACTGGTGACAGTATTTGCACCTGTTTACTTGCTATATACACGGAGATCAAAGAAACTATTTTAGGTAATTTTAAGTACATTTTTTGATGTAACTGGATGATAGCATTAACAATTTTTTACCTTTTTGACCTAATTGGAAAATGTTTTCCATCAGTTACCAGCCAAAGAATATAAACATGTCTAACTAGCGAGTCTGCTGTATAACACTAGATGACTTGCAATCATAAATTTATGGGATTAAAACAAAAAAATTAAAGTTAATGAACTCCTGTTCCAGGATTGTTGTATCAAAAATATCAAGGATAATAGATATTTTAAAGATTGGCACAACACATTTTGTGAAAGCAGCTGCAAGAGTACACTATTGATCTAGAAGAATAAAATGTAATTTAGAAATGTGTGTGTGTGTATGTATTTTTTTTAGAAAATTGTATAATTTTACAGAATATCACTTATTGTTATTTCTATAGGCTGTCCGGTCAGTACAGTTTCTGCACTTCTTCATGCTGCTTCTCTTTTGGTTAATCATCTTCAACGGGGATCGTCTTTGTATTTTGCACTTCAGCAAGCCTGTTGGGAAGTCTTTGTGCTTTCTCAGTGTTATTCATCCAATCAAAAGGTGACTTGTTTTTGTTTTTGCCAATTGAAATTTTGTTTTATTGTTTTTGGAAAGCAGTATAATTACCTATTTGATTGAAGAGTGTAAACAACTGATCATCAACTTTCTTAATGTTTCTGTTTAGTATGAACATAAATATTTTTTTTTTTTTTTTGTTGGTACAATTCAAGTTTTAGCATGTAATACACAAAGCCAGAGTTACAGTGCATCCGGAAAGTACAGTAATCCCTCCTCCATCGCGAGGGTTGCGTTCCAGAGCCACCCGCGAAATAAGAAAATCCGCGATGTAGAAACCATATGTTTATATGGTTATTTTTATATATTTTAAGCCCTTATAAACTCTCCCACACTATTATAAGCATTTCACACACAATTATACAGCATAAACCCTTTGTATTATCTTAGATATTAGGTAAGATTCGTTGAAATTATGTATGTAAACACAGTTTACATACAGTAAAACCTAAATATTATTTTAAAGATATCGAGCGTCTCCGATATCACATATGTTACAGCCATTACGACAGACAGGTCACCAGCAATAAATACGTACAATGCAAGAAAAATTGTATACAGTAAAATGTGTGTACAGTGACACTAAACTATGTACATGTAATAAGTACTGTACGTAAATAATTATGGTTACTCACCAACAATGACACAACAACTTGTCCGATAACGATGAGTTTAATTTTACTGCACTACAAAGGATAGCGTTACAGCTCTTCTAAAGGAGCCTCTTCAGGCGACTGTTTAGCACTGCCGTTGTACTTCTTCCATCACTCTTCAATCCAAATCCCTAAAGCAGATTCCATCCAGACTACTGCCTTATCACGTCCACTTGCAACTCGTTTTGCGCCCTGGTTAAAGGACACTGCAGCCGTAGATCTTATATGCTTTTCCTCCTTTTTAAATAAAAAGAATCGTGGACTCATTGATGCTGTAATGGTGTCCTGCAGCGGTGTAGCTGTTTCCTTCCTTCAACATATCCAAAACTTTTACCTTTTCTGCACTCATTTGCATCTTCTGTTGGCGCTTGGACACGGCTCCTGCAGCAGTAGCAGTAACGTGCGTTAATGCTGAATGAGTGAGATTAGACTTCCTGGTTAATGCAGCACTCCGTTGCTGAGCCAATCAGCAGCACACAGGAACTTAACTGCGTGCTCTGATTGGGTAGCTTCTCAGCCATCCGCCAATAGCGTCCCTAGTTTGAATTCAAATGCGTCCCTTGTTTGAATTCAAATGGGCAAATCAACTGAGGAAGCACACGTACTGTAGACCGCAGACATCCGCGAAGCAGTGAAAAATCCGCGATATATATTCACATATGCTTACATTTAAAATCCGCGATGGAGTAAAGCCGCGAAAGACGAAGCGCAATATAGCGAGGGATCACTGTATTCACAGTGCATCACTTTTTCCACATTTTGTTATGTTACAGCCTTATTCCAAAATGGATTACATTCATTTTTTTAATCAGCATTCTACACACAACACCCCATAATGACAACGTGAAAAATGTTTACTTGAGATTTTTGCAAATTTATTAAAAATAAAAAAATTGAGAAAACACATGTACATAAGTGTTCACAGCCTTTGCCATGAAGCTCAAAATTGAGCTCAGTTGCACCGTTTCCCCTGATCATCCTTGAGATGTTTCTGCAGCTTAATTGGAGTCCACCTGTGGTAAATTCAGTTGATTGGACATGATTTGGAAAGGCACACACCTGTCTATAGAAGGTTCCACATTTGACAGTTCATGTCAGAGCACAAACCAAGCATGAAGGAATTGTCTGTAGACCTCTAAGACAGGATTGTCTCAAGGCACAAATCTGGGGAAGGTTACAGAAAAATTTCTGCTGCTTTGAAGGTCCCAATGAGCACAGTGGCCTCCATCATCCGTAAGTGGAAGAAGTTCGAAACCACCAGGACTCTTCCTAGAGCTGGCCGGCCATCTAAACTGAGCGATCGGGGGAGAAGAGCCTTAGTCAAGGAGGTGACCAAGAAGACTAGTCAGGATAAAGGGAAAGATGACTGCAGCAATGTACAGAGACATCCTGGATGAAAACCTGCTCCAGAGCGCTCTTAACCTCAGACTGGGCCGATGGTTCATCTTTCAGCAGGACAACGACCCTAAGCACACAGCCAAGATATCAAAGGAGTGGCTTCAGGACAACTCTATGAATGTCCTTGAGTGGCCCAGCCAGAGCCCAGACTTGAATCCGATTGAACATCTCTGGAGAGATCTTAAAATGGCTGTGCACCGACGCTTCCCATCCAACCTGATGGAGCTTGAGAGGTGCTGCAAAGAGGAATGGGCGAAACTGGCCAAGGATAGGTGTGCCAAGCTTGTGGCATCATATTCAAAAAGACTTGAGGCTGTAATTGCTGCCAAAGGTGCATCGACAAAGTATTGAGCAAAGGCTGTGAATACTTATGTACATGTGATTTCTCAGTGTTTTTTATTTTTAATAAATTTGCAAAAACCTCAAGTAAACTTTTTTCACGTTGTCATTATGGGGTGTTGTGTGCAGAATTCTGAGGAAAAAAATAAATTCAATCCATTTTGGAATAAGGCTGTAACATAACAAAATGTGGAAAAAATGATGCGCTGTGAATACTTTCCGGATGCACTGTAATTCTGTGGGTTAATAGTGGACAGTTAAAGTCCATTGTTGACTTTTTCAATATGGATTTACTGCATCAACAAGTGCTTTAGTCTGAGTCACAAAAATCAACCTTTGCCAATTTATAGGATAACTGATTACTTCCTTTGAGAATGATTGCTTTTGTCATTTTCTTTACTGTCTCTTTGTAAAGATATTACTCATTAATATTTTATATTTTTACTTTCATACAAGTTAGTTTGAGCATACCTTCACAATGATCAATAATTGGAAAAGCAGATACTGTTTGTATATAGTGTAGTGGGGAGATAGACTTTCAAAATTTATGAATCTAATATCTTGTATGGTTTTGTCTTTCTTCATTTAGTAGGGCAATGATATTAAAAGTACATTGAGTAGCTGCTGGCCCCTGTTGGTTCCAACCTGTGTCACTTGGATTAGCTAGGTGTGGATGTCCTAGTGTGTGATTGTTTTCATTCATTCAAATCTAGCATTACTTTATGTCCATGTCAGGTTGTGTTTTATAGTGGCAGCATCATAAATTTCTAGCACCATGATAAATATGGTATGTAAAGAGGCTTTTGTTTCTAATCAAGCATTTTACTTCCAGCAAGTGCAAGAGATTGTGGAAAAACATCTCTCATCCCTGAAATCCAGCAAAACTTGGGAATGGAAATTGCTATCACCAGGACTTTGGCCGGATCCAATACCTTCTGCTCTCCAGTCAACTGAAGATTCCTGCCTTTCCACTATCATCAGAGATGGGCAAGTGCTTACCCATTGCCTGAATATGTTAAGTTTGAGTACTAACAGGTGAGTAATAAGTTTCTTTACCGTCTTATCAAATCTCCATCTTATGAGTTGCACCTTTTTGTGATATTATGTTTGTATATCATCATGTAAATTGGAAAAATTAAAAAATATTGCTGCTTCATGAAACCAGTGTTTAAATTCTTATTTATGTAGCCAATGCCAATCTCAATTGCAAGAATATTGACCTCTGTGACCTATGTTTACACTGTAATTAACAGTAACTTGATTTTTTTTTTCAAATTTGATTTTTTTTCTCCTCACTGTTCAACTTAATTTTTGTATTGAACTTTGCTTGATTGCAAGATTCTACAGACATCTATCCTGAATGTTGTCTGCTTACCTATATACTGTATAAGTAATGCAAATTTCATTCACTCATTCATCAACAAAAACACAATTGCATTTACCTAAAAAACTGAACTTTGGTAAGGTGGTACATCTATGGCAGTAGATATCCATTAAGGAAGGATATGTCAATATATCAATATTTAGAGGTAGACCCCCAACAGGAGAACTAAATACCCAAAATCTTAAAAATACCTTGATGGATTTAATTGAAATTTGGTGACATTGTAGAAAAAAGAAAATCTGTCAACACATTTTTTTTTTATTTGTAGACATTTGTGAATTTCCCATTGGGATTAATAAAGTATCTATCTATCTATCTATCTATCTATCTATCTATCTATCTATCTATCTATCTATCTATCTATCTATCTATCTATCTATCTATCTATCTATCTATCTATCTATCTATCTATCTATCTATCTATCTATCTATCTATCTATCTATCTATCTATCTATCTATCTATCTATCTATCTATCTATCTATCTATCTATCTATCTATCTATCTATCTATCTATCTATCTATCTATCTATCTATCTATCTATCTATCTATCTATCTATCTATCTATCTATCTATCTATCTATCTATCTATCTATCTATCTATCTATCTATCTATCTATCTATCTATCAATTAATAATGCTGTAGCCAGTGGGGCATTCTAATGTACCTCATCCCTCATTTTGTGATCACACAGAGAAACTGGGCATGACAGTTTATGTAAATGAGGGCCGTCTGTAGAAGCGAAGTGAAACATGCAAAGTTTGGTGAAGCTCAAACAAAATATGTTTTGCAAGTGCTTGCCAGGCAGTGTGGCTGTGAACATAGTCAATTTTGCTCAATTGTTCCAGTAAGAAAGATATTTAGTAAATACAAACCCTTATCCCCTTCTTCTTATCTGCAACCTTTGAAAATACCAGTATGGGAACTACAATTCCCATCAACGCTCACAAAGTTTAAATAAGAGCATTGATAAAAGTACTGTTGCATCAAAAGTAGCAACTGCTGCATTTTTTTTCCTTAATCACTTTGGAATAACACTTTATTTGTCTCGCTGGATTATAGCGTTTATTTTGAGCAGTGTTTCTCAACTTTTCTGGCCTTGGGATCCAGTTTTACCTTTTAACAGCAAAATGAGTAGCATGTTAGTTTTGTTTTCTTGATAAACAACTTATGAACACTGGATACTTTTGTGGCTTCTTTAAAGATTTCTACTGTGTTTACTAGTTGTTGCTGTGTGTCATACAGTATAGGATTTGATAAGAAACGAGTACTGCATTATTAAAATTGTAATACTGTTACATTTATAATTACACTTAAAGAATTATGAATGTCTAGATGATAGACTGAAGAAAAAACTATAAATATAGTAAATGTTTACTTAAAGCAGCAAAAAAGCTTTAGTGCAATTATTAAAAATTATTAAAACCTTTAAGTGCAGGTATATTTATATTTAAGCAGTGCACCAATACCAATTAATTGATTGTGTGATATATATATATATATTATTATTATTATTTTATATATATATATATATATATATATATATATATATATATATATATATAATATAAAGATTTCCATAAGGAGTGCAGCTGTCTAGAGTTGGGATTGAAGAGCTGTTTCCTAAAACCTCTCTCCTTCTCTCTTTCTTCAGATGTCGACCTTTGATATTGTCTGATTTGCAACAAGTACTTCAGTCTAGGTCTTTGGACAATTTAACATTCATGTCCACCAACTTGGAAGAAAATTTTAATGAGATGATGTGCTTGATCAGTCCTGCTGTGTGGCTTGTAACTGAAAGGGCATCACATGAAGACTGGGTTCTCCGGGCTATTTGGCTGAGTCACTTATCCAAGTGCTATAAACACGTCAAAGGTTTCTACTTTTCTAAAACTGGGCATTATGTTAAAAAGTGTTCTTATTGATAATATGATAGGAATAGGTAATAAGAGTGTAAATCATACATTCTGTTTGTTCATTTAGAAATTTAATTTTGTAAAAACTAGCTGCATCCTTAAAGGAAAACATTAATTGGTTTGATCAGAGCTATTGAATTTTCAAAGTAATGTATAGTCTTTAAAAGGACATGTTATTTAAGATATAATTTAAATAGCATTTTACAATCCTATCCTTGGAAGCAGTCTATTGTATTCTGTTTTTTATTGCTGAAATTTGTTTTTAAGAGATATATTATTAATCACATACTTGCATGTAAGAACTGTTGAAGTGAACATAAAACTGCTCATCCTGACTTGATGAATCTGGCAATTGATACATAATCTGTTCTGCATTCAAGATTAGATTGTAGATTTCAAACACTTTCATATAGGGTGAGGAAGGTTAAAAACATATTTTTATCAGTTCTATAGTATTAATTCATTCTTGGCAAAAATAAATCAAATAAATTTTTCATGATAGCGTCCAGTTTTGCCACCAGCCTCTCTTCTACATCAGCTTCCAGTGTGTTCAGGGTTCACCCGGTGATGGAGCATGCTTTCCTGATAAATTTGTTCAGGCATTGTACAACTTTTGAAAACAGGTTGCGTTCCCAGGGGACTACAGGGTAGAACAACATACTGGCCCACAGCTTACTACAGATATCAAAAGATCTGAGTGTTAAACACCTTTAAGTGTTGCTTTTTCTCTTGCAATGATATCATGTGAAAGTTTGTTTTTGGTGTATCTAAATTTATTTTTTGCTGTAGATATTGTTCATTTTCACTTGGAGGCTGGTTCCAAAGCCCTGAGATCAGTTTTTTCTACTAAGCTGAGTGGAATAATATGGCAGTACATTAAAGAAATGCAGCACCAAACAGCCGGTGAGTGTATTTTTTTTTGAATACCTTATAGAAATAAATCTAAGAAGTAGTTGTGCTAACCATCTCATTAATTTGTGAAATTTACATAGAACATTTATCAGAATTTCGCAGATAGGTAACATTAACACTTGTAAGTAAGTCCTAATTTATTTGTAGGGAACACTGAAAACTGCATCTATCCTGCTTTTGTTGTTGTCTAAAAATGTTTGGTGAGCAAATGTCTACTGTTTTCATAATATTTATACTAAAGATCAATTCAAGAGATATTTGCAGCTGTACATAAATTGGTAAGTATTTATCAACAAAAATCAACTTTTAGGGTTTACAAAAGCTGCTTAAAGCATATTTCCTGGAACTGTTCATTTCTGTAGTTTTTACCCTGGCTGGCAAAAATTGCTATTAATAAGATGATGTCCTGCTTTCTTTGTTTTGGAGAATAGCTTATACTGTATCTGAGTCTGTCCTATTTGTCAGCATTTTTCAAATAACCACAGTTCTTGGATCCTAACACATTTATCGAGGTGCTGAAATGTGCTGATGTTATATTCTGAGAAATGAATCATGAACAGATAACTGCTTTTATGGTGGTGCTGGGTTAAAAGAAAAAAAAAAAACAAATCTTAGTGTTTGAAGGGAAGAAGTAAATACAGCAGCTTAGACAAGTTATGAGTATTAAACAGCCAGTTCCTTTAAACTTCAATTTTTAATAAAAGAAGATTTAAGCAGGTCACTATTAATTTTAAAATGAGGGTAAATCAGTGGAAGTCCTGCTTGATGTTGAGCTATCAGGATGCTTGCTTCGATGAGGCCTCCCGCCAAGAGGCCTATATATTTGGATGTGCCAGTTAATCCAGCACTGTGAGTTTATGGTCAATGAACTTCAGGAGTGGGAAGAGAACAGAGATAGCATGTATTTTAGTAGAGAATTGGCTAATCTTGCCCATGTGTCTTTTAGAGAGATAACATTTATTTATATAGCACGTTTTCATACAAAATGATGTAGCTCAGAATGAAGAAAGAGAAAAAATATAAAAATAAAATTAGGCAATACTAATTAACATAGAATAAAAGTAAGGCCTAATGTCCAGGGAGGATAGAAAAAAGAAAAAAAAAAAAACTCCAAACAGCTAGAGAAAAAAAAAAAAATATCTGCAGAGGTTCCAGGCCACAAGTCCGCCCAGCCCCTGCTAAGCATTCTACTTAACAGAAATGATCTCAATAAGTCCTCATGGTTTTCAGGCTCCACGTGGAAGAATCGGATGATGATAATCATATAGTGGCCTTCAATCTATCAATGTAGGGACTGGAGTGAACTTTGATCAGGTGCTGGTGGCGCAGATCGCCACCACAGAAAACCGGTTAAAGAACAGCAAAGAAAGTAGGGGTTAGTATGGATTTCGAAGCCATGAAAAAAAAAAAATTACACTTAAATGCATATACAGAATATCAGGGTTAAACTAAACTGAAGCTAGGATAAAGCCATGTTAAAATAATGAGTTCTTAGCAGTTTTTATAAAGTGCTCCACCGTATTAGCCTGGTGAATTTCTATAAGTACGCTATTCCAGATTTTAGGTGAATAACAGCAGATGGCTGCCACTTCTTCTAAGTTTAGCTCTTGGAATTAAAAGCAGACACTTGTTTGAAGATGTAAGGTTACGATTTATATGTGAAAGGCATTCTGAAATATAGGATGGAGCAAGATTATTTAAGACTTTGTAAACCATAAGCAGTACTTTTTAAAGTAAATTCTTAATGGCACAGGTAACCAATATAGTGACATCAAAACTGGAGAGATGTGCTCGGATTTTCTTTTCCTAGTTAAGATTCTGGCAGCTGCATTCTGCACTAGTTGCAATTGATTGGTGTCTTGAGAGGAGTGCGTTACAGTAATCTAGCCGACTAAACAAAAACGTGAACTAATTTTTCATCATCTTGAAAAGTTATACGGTATCTAACTTTTGCTGTATTTCTTAAGGTAAAAAATGCTGTCCTAGTAATCTGATTAATATGTGATTTAAAATTTAGGTCAGAGTCAATAATTACCCCAAAAAAAGTGTCACAGGAGGAGACACTAGACTACTAATATAGAAGGGTCAGTGTCCAACATAAGCTCAAGGTAAGAGTTGAAAACTGTCCAGGGGCATCAGCCCCAAGTTGGAGGTGTACAAACTGTTTATAGGACCTTACAGGGCTAGATGGCAATTCTGAGAACGCTGAGGTGATAGGCATGAATGAAGAACCCCAACAGGTTACTTCAAAGCCTTAAAAAGGTAAGTAGTGATGATAGAGGATTGTGACTCAGATTTACTCCAGGAACAGAAGAGAGAGTGTTTGTTTGTGTGTGTGTGTGTGTGTGTATGTATGTATATACGATCTTGATAAAAATATGTAAATAACAAATAGGTTAAGTTTGCAAATGATGCTAAACCAGAACACCCCAAACACTCACTATCAGTTTTACTATATTTGTGAACTTGGGGAGGCATCAATTAACTCTTAAGAATTACCCAGGGCAGAGGACGTGGACCCACCTGTGCTTGCTGTGACACTAGCTTTTGTAAGAAGACACTGACAATGCCGCCACTTAGCCGTATCACTGGCATGCGAGTCCTATTAATTTTTATTTCAGGAAAATACCTCTAGATAGACAATGTTTTTAGTGAAAACTTTAAGCCTTGCCCTCCATTGGTGAGATATTTCACTTGCATGTTGTTGAACTACAGTGTTTGCTTTGTTTCAACATTCTCTCTTCATCTTTGTCATTAACACGATGCTGTTGTTGCGCAGCAGCGTTTGCTGCACACAGGTCTTCCATAGTGAGAAGTGAGTTACTTGCATGCGCCATCTAGTGGCTGTGGTTGAACATGAGCAGAGTGGACTGCTCCTTAGCTGTAAAAACACACACACTCACACAGGTCTTTCATTTATGTATGTCTAATGTAAAGCAAAAATGTAACAGTACACAGTGGAAGAAGAGTAGAGTTTGTCCAGTCTGCAGTAGTCCAGAGCCGGTATTTCAAGACCCTAATTTTGTCCTTTAAGGAATGTCCTTCTTATTGGTACTCACCCTGTCAAACCTGCAGCACAAAGTCTCCTTTTCACAATAGAAACTGAGACTTGCATTTTTTGAGCCCTGTTAAGCTGGGTCTGAAGCTATTGTGCTGTGATGTGCCATTCATGCAACCTAGTCTTCTGATTGGTTGTGACTTTGGTCTGCCAGATCTCTTCCTGACAGTGTTTCTTCCAACTTCCAATTGCCTTGGATTGTATAGACACCATACATACTGACACTTTGATTGTTTTTGCTATTTCTCTAAATGAAAGGCTTACACTTCTAGAGGTAATAAAGCTCTGTCTCATTTAATTTGTAAATTGTCATTTTCTTGCCATCATAGCTGGAATATTGTCCAAGTAGTATTTTGGATGGTGTACATCTGTGCCAACTGCTTACTTCAACTTCCAAGGCTTAATTTACTTTAACTGCTGCATAGACATAGCAGTACTTGAGAAATTCTATAGAACAATGGCTAGGCTGATTCCAGAACTGCAAAGTATGAGTTAAGAGGAAGGATTAAAGGCTTAATGATGTGTTCAGAATTATGAATGGAGTTAGCATGGTAGATCTCAGCTGTTGTTTTATTATGTTCATTTAGGACATGTGGACATAGCCGGAAATCTGGTATTGGTAAATCATATACAGTAATCCCTCGCTATATCACGCTTTGACTTTCGTGGTTTCACTCTATTACGGATTTTATATGTAAGCATATTTAAATATATATTGCAGATTTTTAGCTGGTTCGTGGGTTTCAGCGGACAATGGATCTTTTAATTTCTGGTACATGCTTCCTCAGTTGGTTTGCCCAGTTGATTTCATACAAGGGACGCTATTGGCAGATGGCTGAGAAGCTACCCAATCAGAGCACGTATTACGAATTAAATAAAACTCCTCAAATATACTGTGAGCACGGTGGCTGTTCGCACACCTAGAGGATACGGCTGCTCCACAAAAAACTCTGAAAGACTACCTTCATACTGCTCCCTTCATTGCTGGGCTTACTTGTGGTTGCTTTGTTGCGCGATATACTTCCCGCACGGTGCTTCACATACTTAAAAGCTCAAACAGAACCTATTGATTTTTGATAGTTTGCTTTTCTTTCTCTCTCTCTCGCTTGCTCTGACATTCTCTGCTCCTTACTGCGGGGGTGTGAGCAGGGGGGCTGTTCGCACCCCTAGAGGATACGGACGCTCCTCTAAAAAATACTAAAAGACTACCTTCACATTGCTCCCTTCCTTGCTGGGCTTCCTTGCAGCTGCTTTGTCAAGCGACATGCTTCCCGCACGGTGCTTCGCATACTTAAAAGCTTGAACAGCACCTATTGATTTTTGATTGTTTGCTTTTCTCTCTCTCTTTCTCTCTGACATTCTGTGCTCCTGACGCGCACTCCTTTGAAGAGGAAGATATGTTTGCATTCTTTTAATTGTGAGACGGAACTGTCATCTCTGTCTTGTCATGGAGCACGTTTAAACTTTTGAAAAAGAGACAAATGTTTGTTTGCAGTGTTTGAATAAAGTTCCTGTCTCTCTACAACCTCCTGTGTTTCTGTGCAAATCTGTGACCCAAGCATGACAATATAAAAATAACCATATAAACATCTGGATTCTACTTCGCGGATTTTCATCTTTCGCGGGGGGTTCTGGAATGCAACCCCCGCGATCGAGGAGGGATCACTGTACAAATGTTAAAAAGCATGTTTTCACTTGGAGAATTATAGACATAACATATGAAATAATTTACCAAATAGTGCTATAGAGAGTTGGACTTTTAGGACCATTGGAACTCGACTTAATGTTATTTTGGAGAAGTAAGAGGAATATATTTGATGAAATTTGCTGGGCTGGATCTCATTTTAATTAAAATTGTTCTGATACCCTAATACTGAGTATTAAGGAATTAGACTATCACAGTTTTGAAAGATAAGATTACAATGCTCTAGTTTTTGCATTATTAGGAAGTCATTGTCAAGGTTATAACAATTAAAGTGAAACTGCCTGCTTTGTTTTCTTTTTCCCTTAAGATGAATATATAATTTCAATGGATGTACGTTGGAATCTACAGTATTTGGATATTTTAAAAAACTCTATAACCTTTGACTCTGTGGAAGAATTTCAGCATTATATGGATGGCTTGAATTCAATGGTTAACAGGTATATTATTGACTTCTAACCATTTTTGAGTTTTTTGAGGTTTGATATACTAGTATAACATCTGCTTGTTTACTTATTCTTAGAGTGAGACTTCTGATGGACCGTGTAAAGCAAGTGCACATTGAAGAAGCTGTCTTATACAGAGAAAAAAAAACAGGAAACAATAGTATTTTAAGAATATGTAAAGCCTTTCAACAAGGTAATATGTTGAATATTATAGAACATTTACACTAGTAAATGCCATGTATTACAACTGCTATTTTTTTGTATTTGTTGATGTAAAGTTGTACAATATGCAACTGCAGGACAGTTGAAATACAAAGTTATATAGTACTTGTATGTTTGGTAATTTCTTACATTTTAAAAAAATAAAGTAATTTCCATTATATTAGTTTCAGGAAAAAATAGTTTCCTTAGAATTCATGCTTTCAACAGTAGTGTAAGTTGTGCCTTTAATGCCTACATTTCTTATTATACTATATGATGTGTTACTGTTACCTTCCTTTTTATGTATAAATAATCTTTGGAATTTTACTGAATAACAAACTTTACATTTTGTGTTATGTCAGTTACATTGTTTCGGACAAATAATGAATGGTTTTATGTGATTTATTTTAGTATCAATTGTATTTCTTTTATGTTTTATTTGGTCTTGTTTTGGATATGGTTTATAACGATAGTGTCCATAATGGTACCTAAATTAAGTGTTACAAAGTTTAAATTTAAGATATCAAATTTATAATTATAAAAGTGAGGTTCTGTAATTGATGTGATTATTACCATTATTTGTCCCTAAAAGGTTCCCTAGAGTTTGAAGATTTACCTTATCCAGTTCTGGCTCACATTGCAAAATTCTTTGCACACTGGGATTGCCATATGGAGCAGATACTACAGACTGGAAAGTCATTGATACTGGACGAAAATCTGTCTGATGTTAGTAGTTGTTTCCTTCCATTATTTCAGCCGAATTAAGAAACATAGGTGAATTATAACTACTTGTGTTCATGTATTTCTCCCCTGGTTTCTTGCTTTAGTTACAGTGCTGCGTTCTGTGGAGAGACAGACTTTGGGATATTTCAGACCGTATTCAAGCAGATTCTCATGGTTTAGCAGTATTTGCTTTGCACTGGAATTGGGTTCAGAAACATCTTATTTCTAAAATACCTACAATACTCATTGGAGATGAATCACAAGAGTAAGTAACAAAAACTAATATATTTCTCAGTACCAGAGTTTATAACTTTGGCATGTTTAATTCATGATACTCTTAATGATGTATGATACTTTATTATTGTTTGCTATTTGGTTATAAAAAACTAAATAAAAGGCCAGCAGATGATCTGACCGGTTTTCCTTGGCGTGCATTAAGCCCAACCCAGACCCCCCCTTCACAACAGGAGCAGCAGAGACGCAAAGTGGCAAAAGGACAGCTGCTGTACAGGCTTTTAAATGATCGCCGCACAGCATGACGCAGCTCGCCAGAAGCAGCAGCACAAGCCAGCAGATGATCCAACCGCATCTCTTTAGTGTGTATTCAGCCCCACACACACACACACACAATGTGAGAGGCAGAGACACGAAGTGGCAGAAAAACAGCTGCTGTACAGGCTTTTTTAAATGATTGACATGCAGCGCGACAAACAGAACATGAAGCTCGCCAGCAGTGGCAACAGAAAGACAGCAGCTGATCTGACAGCATCTCCTTAGCGTGCATTCAGCCGCCCCCCATTCATAACGCGAGCAGCGTTATACGTACTGCGAGAAAGAGATTTAACCATCCCCGGGGCCAGAAATAAATGACGAGTATTGTTTTTACAAACGTTTTAAAGTAAAAGTGAAAATAATGCATTGTATATCTGGTAAACCAAACCTGAGGGTGGGCGAGTGAAGTGAGCAGGGGACGGAGCCCCCTAGTATTCCATTAAAAAAAAATAAGTTCAAAACTCTGAAATAAAGTCTGGTTTTGGCTGAATTATTCATTCGCAAATTCACTATGACAGCTAGGTTTCTGCTTTCCTAAACAGTTTATCCATCTTCTTGTAGCTTGTTTCTTTTTAATATGTAATTAATGAAAGTCTCACGTGTCTACAGTTTTCTAGTTACTACTGACTAAATACATCTGTGTGGGTGGATGTGTGTGTATGCGTGTATAATATACTGTATATGCTGTTTAAGTAGTTACACTATTGGTCAACAATTTTAGAACAGCCTCAATTTTCAAGTTTTTATTGACATTTGAGTAGTTCAAATCCATTGAATAACATGATGTGGCACAAAGGAAATAAACTGCCAGAGGTTAAAACAACATTTAAGGTTAACAAGAAAAAAAAAAAAATTTTCAGAGTTATACATAAAAGCCTTTTTCAGGGAACAAGTAATGTATTAACAACTTAAAGATTTTCTCCAGCAATGGATGTTAATTAAGCCTTGAAAGATAATGTAAACAATTTGTACAGGTGTCCCAACTTTTGTCAGTTACTTACAAACCTTCTGTGTAAAAGCAGTACTGGAAAAAGCTGTGTTGCTACACACATTGAAGCATTATTTGCATGATTTTGCACTGTATATTGCTATCATAATGATGAGAAAAGGCAATTCACAAAGAAAGACAGACTGTTACAACCTTTAGAAGTGAAGGCCATTCCTTTAAAGAAGTTACAAAGAAAGCCAAGTTGTTGGTAAGTTCAGTTTCCTACATCATCTAGAGGAATCTGGAAACTCTGACAGGAACAGGTCTGGCAGACCCAAAGCCAGAATAGACTCAGAACACAGAACCAGATATAAAAAAAACTTTTCAAAATATATTGTATATAATTCTGTTTGTATGTGTGTTTGTTCAATTAACACATTAAAAAATTTCTGCAATTCAGTTTTTTAGTGGATAATTTGAAAGTGCATCACACGTAATGCAGCAACGGCAAATTAATCCATACCTGTTAATAGCAGAAACGGGTCACTAGCGCTTGACAATTGCCTATGTTGTTTCTTGATAATGCACTTCATCCACACTCCCCAGTAGATTTGGTACCTGTCTCTTATAATATGTAATGTCCCCATATTGGAAAGTGCTGTGTACCATATTCAATCAATAAGCGATGTGATTTGTCCTGTATTTTTGTATATATGGTTTAATATATACACTAGCTCTTATGGTATTGTTTTCCACAATTTAAATCAATCCAGTTATACAAGTGGAGTAGATGAATTTAATTTTTGTGCTGTGCTGATGTTGCAGACAGACAAACACTGCATGCTGAGTGAGATTGCGCATCAGTGCCTTCCTTGCCATTAAAGCTCCATTTACACATTAACAGTAAAAAAATAAAAAATAAAAATGGCACAGTATAGCAGAACATCCAGAATAAGAAGGTGCATTTAGCATCAGCACTACTTTGGTAATGTCTGTTAATCCAAGTCTGCACATAAGAGAGGCTTTTGAGGTATAGGTCTGAGTGGGAAACAGAATGCCAGTAGTCAGCCTTGTCCCCGGTGTTGAATAAAGTTGCCGTCAAGCTTTTTCGATCATCCATGGAGTGGTATCTGTACCAAGCAGCCAAAGAGCAGATGACACAGAATGAACTTGCTTGATTCCTTATACTCACTCACACTTCCCCCAAAGCTTAAATGGTATGTTGTTGTTGTTTAATTAATTGTATTTTACCTACTGTAGCCTACATTTGTACTATATTGTTACCAATAAAACTAGGCAATAATCTGAAAATTAAACATACTAATATTTTCATCCATTTGGAATGAAGGTAAAGACTTATTTTATAATTCGTAAATGATACATTCTATGACAATGTGCAATTTGAAATATCTAAATAAACAACCCTATCGGATATATATTTAGAAGTTTTTCTCCGTCTCTCCTTTGTTATTTAGAAGCCTGATCTATACACATTTTTAATTTAACTAATGACTCCTCCATTCCAAGTAATAGCTGCCAGTTAGCTTGTGTGCATCATGCCATTAAGCACAAACTGAGCTATAACAGTGCTATTTGTACACAAAAGCTGAACCATGATTTTATGTTTGTTTTTTAATATTTGTGTAATTTTTAGTGCTTATGGTACTGTATATTGTCTTGCAACATAGAAATTCAAACCATTTTGTGGGGGAGGTATGTTTGGTGGTCATTGGATGTTGTTCCTGTTAAACTGTTTAATAAACTGGAATAATTTAAATGTTAAAACTGTTTTGTATTAGAAGTTAATCACTGAGATATTTGTTTTATAGAAAAAAATGAATGTGCTTGAATGAAATATAATAGAGATTAATATGCACTTGATTTTGATAAACATTCAATTATGCGATTGTGATTGCATTTTTTAATCAAGTATATATGTATGTATATGTGTTTGTATGTATGTAAGATTTTGTGCTGTGAGACACTTACCACACAAGCTGGTGACCCTCAGAAGCTTGTCTTCTGATTGGGTTTACTTTAGGTCTGCCAGATCTCTTCATATCCAAGTTTGTTCCAGTTTCCAATTGCCTTTGGATTGTATAGGACACCTTAATTTCTTTTGCAGTTTCTCTAAATGAAAGGCCTACACTTCTAAGAGTAATAATGCTCTGCCTCATTTCATTTGTTAATTGACGTTTTCTTGTCATTATTACTGGAATATTGTCAGAGTAGTACCTTGGAGGGTGTAGTAACACAGTCTGTTCCAACTCTGTTTTAAGACGGCTGGGGGGGTTTTAAGTAATCAACAGAAGTTGTGATGCCTGTGCAAATTGTTTGCTTTAACTGGCAAGGGTTAATTTACTTTACTTGCTGCAGAACCATTTGTAGGTTTTAACCTATTAGTTGTTCCCTGAAGAATGCCCACACAATGCTGCCACACTGCTCGTGTGTGTATTATATATGTATTTATATTATATATATATACATATACACAGTACTGTGCAAAAGTTTTAGGTGTGAAAAAAAATGCTGTAAACAAAGAATGCTTTCAGAAATGGAAGTGTTAATCATTTATTTTCATCAATCAACAAAATGCAGTGAATGAACAAAAAAGAGGAATCTAAATCAAATCAATATTTGGTGTGACCACCCTTTGCCTTCAAAACAGCATCAATTCTTCTAGGTACACTTGCACTCAGTTTTTGAAGGAACTCGGCTGGTAGGTTGTTCCAAACATCTTGGAGAACTAACGACAGATCTTCTGTGGATGTAGGCTTCCTCACATCCTTCTGTGTCTCCATGTAATCCCAGACACACTCGATGATGTTGAGATCAGGGCTCTGTGGGGGCCATACCATCACTTCCAGGACTTCTTGTTCTTTACGCTGAAGATAGTTCTTAATGACTTTGGCTGTATGTTTGGGGTCGTTGTCCTGCTGCAGAATAAATTTGGGGCCAATCATACGCCTCCCTGATGGTATTGCATGATGGATAAGTATCTGCTTGTATTTCTCAGCATTGAGAACACCATTAATCCTGACCAAATCTCCAACTCCATTTGCATAAATGCAGCCCCAAACATTCAAGGAACCTCCACCATGCTTCACTGTTGCCTGCAGACACTCATTATTGTACCGCTGTCCAGCCCTTCGACGAACAAACTGCCTTCTGCTACCGCCAAAAATGCTGCCAATTTTCTGTACCCCAGTTCCTATGTTTTTGTGCATACTTGAGTTGCTTGGCCTTGTTTCCACGTCGGAGGTATGGCTTTTTGGCTGCAACTCTTCCATAAAGACCACTTCTGGCCAGACATCTCCGGACAGTAGATGGGTGTACCTGGGTCCCACTGGTTTCTGCCAGTTCTGAGCTGATGGCACTGCTGGACATCTTCCGATTTCGAAGGGTAATAAGCTTGATGTGTCTTTCATCTGCTGCACTAAGTTTCCTTGGCCGACCACTGCGTCTACGATCTTCAACGTTGCCCGTTTCTTTGTGCTTCTTCAAAAGAGCTTGAACAGCACATCTTGAAACCCCAGTCTGCTTTGAAATCTTTGTCTGAGAGAGACCTTGCTGATGCAGTATAACTACCTTGTGTCTTGTTGCTGTGCTCAATCTTGTCATGACATGAAACTCTTCCACAACCTCACCTTGGTAGCAGAGTTTGGCTGTTCCTCACCCAGTTTTAAGCCTCCTACACAGCTGTTTCTGTTTCAGTTAATGACTGTGTTTCAACCTACATGTGACATTGATGATCATTAGCACCTGTTTGGTATAATTGGTTGATCATACACCTGACTATAATCCTACAAAATCCCTGACTTTGTGCAAGTGTACCTATAAGAATTAATGCTGGTTTGAAGGCAAAAGGTAGTAACACCAAAAATTGATATGATTTAGATTTTTCTTTTGTTCGCTCACTTTGCATTTTGTAAATTGATAACAATAAACAATCATTATTTATATTTCTGAAAGCATTCTTAGTTTACAGCATTTTTTCACACCTGCCTAAAACTTTTGCACAGTACTATATATATATAATATGTGTGTGTGTATATATATGAATGTACAGTATGCATATGTGTATTGACGATATAAGAACCTAACATTGCAAACTAACAAGCCATAAAATTAAATGATGTCTGAAATTGGCAAGGATTGGTTTCTAATTAAGCAATTGGGTTGGAATGAAAAACTGCAGCCACTGTGGTCTTCCAGGTCTGACATTACCCACCCCTGACCTAGGTGCTACTTCCAACAGCCTACATGGCTATCTTTATGATCCTTCTTTTGTTGGCCCCACATATGACAGGGACAGTAAGTGTCTTGTAGAAGGTCTGGTCACTACCTGGATTGTTTTTCATTCAGCTCACATCCTTTCCGCCACCCTTTCTGTCTGCACTGCTCCTCCAGCTAGGCATATCTCACTTTCTTTCATTTGTTGGCCTCAAGGATCCAATCTTCCCATAGAATAGTAAGCTTAATAAGTAAAACCTAATTGGAGGATCAGGAGAGCAGAATAGTATCTGGTCTCTATGATGTTGCTGAAACCTCTTCTTGAGTTGTCTATCTAGATCAGCTGTCAGTTTCCAGTCAAGTACTGTGGCCAATAAACTTGCAAAGGTGGAGTTGGGGAGTCCCAGTTATTGTTGGTGACTTCTTCCCTGCTCTAATAAAGGTAGCAGTTCTCCTTGTATTGACCGCTGGCGCTTATTTGAGGTGATGGTGCTGCAGATATTTGACTTGATCGTTCCTCAACTGCCATCTCCTTTCACTCAAAGCCATTTTGCTGCCACTTAAGATGTGCTCCAGCTTGACTTTTTTTAGGCAGAGAAAGCATGCTGGGTTCTCCAACATAACCAATCAGAACAGGTTGGAAGGACTTGGTAAAACATCATAGATAGCCTGGATCAAGAAGTTCAAACAATGGGGCTCATGCTATCTGTTGTCTCTGCCCTTCCTTTTGCATTCGGGGCCTCCTTTCCTTCACAGGTGCATTGTCATAGGACAAAATTGAGTTGTACCTTGTGCTTCTTATTTTTGCCATGCAAAGCGATATTACTCAGGCTTTTTGGTAAACCCAGCCACTTGCACAGATATCTTTTGATTCTTCTTTTTTTAAAAGCCTCAATGGTGAACATTGGCACTTCATAGACCAAGAGGGGCCAGAGGATCTGGGGAAAAATACCATGCTGATAAAGCCAGACTTTAAACTTGCTCAAAAGGACAGATTTATCAACAACAGCTAACCAGCTATCTAATTCAAGGTTTGTCACACTAGTGGAAATGGAGACTCTTAGGCTACTGTCAGATATGTTCCTCAGGCTCATCACAGGTTTCTGTGTAACTAACGGTATCTGTTTCTCATCTGGTGAGAAGCAAAACTTCTCAAAAGCTTTCCCCCTCTTCTGCCCATGGAGAGTTCTGTTTGGCAGACTTGGGAGTCCACCTAGGCATAGGCCATCCTCTCCCCTAGAGATTTAAGGATCCATCTACTCCCTGGCAGTGTTAATTTTGACAATACATTTTGATTTAGTTTTAATCTTAGTCTTTGCACTAAATTGCATTTTAGTTTTAGTCACATTTTAGTCATTTAATTGTTAGTTTTAGTCAGCAAAAAGTAAATTAATTTTAGTTGTAAAAAATTAAATCGGTTTTAGTCGACCAAAACTAATCAAACAGTCAATCATGATGGACATCTCATTTCATATATGAATATGCACAGAATATACTGTACCGCACCTCTAAGCTATTATATTAATATGTACACTAATGAAAACCACATGTAGTGATTATTGAATATAAAATGAAGAGTAGGTGTAGAAAGGATTTACTTCAAAGATCTTTGTGATGACAGACCAGAGCTGCTATCATCTGACTGTTTTCTGGCCCTCAACATGCCTTTGTTATGCGCTACAAGATTTTATTAAAAAATGAATATGACCGAAGTGCTTTTACCGCATTCTTCACATTTTATGGCTTATGCTCATAAACATTAGTTTGCCCTCAAAAACCAAACCTGTAACACACATTTAGTTTTGCATCTTCGTATTCACTAGTGAAGCAATGCTGTTTTGCTGCACTGTACATGCACAGTATATATCATAGTAATTGGGAGATGCGCTTCAAGTATAAAGAATTTCATCCCGTAGGGTTATCAACAGAAGAAATGAGTACACAGGCAATCCTAGCATCAAGAAATGATGAAGTCCAACAAATTTATGCAAAAATTGTCAATACAGCAATGCTATGCTGAAACAGTTGGTGGTGATTGTGCGGAAGATGAAAACATCAACTTACAATATCCCATAGAATATCTACAACCGTTAACACCATCCAGTCTTCCACTAGCCGAATTACTGTTGAAAGAAGGATGTATCGTAATGTTATTGCGTAACTTACGTATGAATGATAGGCTGTGCAATAGGACAAGATTAGTTGTATTCAAAATTGGTCAAACAATTCTGACATGTAAAATTTTAACAGGCGACAAGAAAGGTAATGTAGAAACAATAGAATGCAAAGGAGATCTTGATATGCCATGAAATGTTTACAGTTTCCCGTTAGAATAGCTTTTTCTATAACATTTAACAAACCACAGGGACAAACATTCGAAAAAGTTGGTTTATTTATTAGAGAGAAAGAAACAATATTCACTCACGGGCAGTTATACGTTGCATTGTCTATAATTACTCGCTGTAATGTAAAATAGTTAGGTCTATTATGCATATGTAACAATTCCCATGAAAATAACAATCTGTTTAAATTGCAGAGCCACGAAGTGGCTAGCACATAGCGCCTGCATGGGGGTTGGCAAGCGAAGCGAGCAGGGAGCAGAACCCCCTAGTATAATAAATGAAAGAAAATGTTAAAGATTATTCCCATGCTGAAAAGGAAAAAAGGTTAAAGACACAACATAAAGGCTACACAGTTGAAACATTGTGTCTATAACCTTTTTTGCTTTTCAACTTGGAAATATCTTTTAAACTTTTTTACTTAGCAGGTGCAAGCTGATGCAGCCTTAAACTAACTCAATGTTCATATACAGGTAAAATTCCATTACAACGAATATCTTTACAAAGAAATTTTCATTACAATAAAGTATTTTTATGGTCCCGACAGTTTCTCCATATGTCACGAGTCTATAGAAATCTCATTACTACAAAGTACATTCAGCAGCAGATACTTTCATTACAACGAAGTGACCTTGAAATGCTTGAATGAATCATCCACAGAGCAGTTAGTTCTGTTGTCGCAGCTCAGTTGTGCATAACGAACCCCACACAGAAACATTGTAATTTTTTTTTCTTTCTTCTGACTTTCCTTGTGCTGGTTGTATGTTTTCTGTTTTTGTTTTCGGTGGTTTTCATTGATATCGTTTGCTTATTGGTTGTCAACATTTGAAAAACATCCATTGGAATTTAACTCAATGTCGCCCTCCTATAGAAATGGCAGACATGAAAAAACGATAACAGTTCATATTAGGAAAAAAATTTTACATTTTTTCAGCTCTCAATTGCAGCAAAAAGAAAAAATACCTCAGCATTGACACTCAACTTTCTTAAGACCGAGCAAAAAAAGAAGAAAAATCTCTGGTTGAAAATGTATGCGAACTGCTGCATTTGAAGATGCTGAAAAAGACGTTATGTGGTTCAGTGATGCTCGTTCAAGACACATTCCTATTAATGCGGCACTCATTCAAGAAAATGTGAGGTTTCTAAACTCTCTCTTGAGACCTCCTCCAACTGGACAACACACTGAAGAGCGTCCTGAAGAGCGATCACCGCGTCTGTGGAAGACTGTTTATCTGTTGCCGGGGCAACAACAGGCTCACAGCTCTGGGGCGGCTCTTCACCGAAGCAAACAGAAAAGATCTGGATGGATGATGCAGGGAAAAGCATTACTTGGCCACTAACCTGGGCACAACCCTGCCTGACTGCTGTGTCTGAGTATAGGAGAGTGGCATATCCCGTTACAGTAAATAACTGTGCTGTTCCTGTTTCAAGCTGAATAAAGCTGGTTTTGCTAAAGTACTGCGACTAAGTCTCGTGTTTTGGAGTGCAAGGCAGGGACTTATAGCGCAATCTTTTTGGATTTGCTTCTGTGGCGCCTCACTGCAGCGAAGTGAGCCTACGGTTGCCCTTCCCCGGCAACAGACAAACAATCTTTCACAGACGCGGCAATCGCGCTTCAGGATGCACTTCAGCGTGATGTTCCCAGCGTTGGGTGGGAAGGGGGGGGAGATCCCAAAAGAGTTCAGAAACCTCACATTATGAAGAAGAAAAGGATGATTTGGCTTCTGATTGATAACTGTGCTTCCCACATCAGGCTTCCGCATTTAGATAATGTTCGTGTTGAATTCCTCCTACCCAATTGCACAGCAGTGCTTTAGCCATTGGGTTTGGGCATCATTTGCACCCTGAAAGTGTATTATTGCAAGGAAATGCTGAGAAAAATTCTCGTCATCGTAACTTGTAGACAAGAGAAGATTAAAATTAATGCGAAAGAAGCTATTGAAATGATTGCAAACGCCTGGATGTAGGTTAAAGAAAGCACTATAGCAACAAATACAGAATCTCATTACAACAAAATATTTTTTGGTCCCTGGTAGTTCGTTGTAATGGAATTTTACCTGTATTTTTTATATGTGTATATAGGTTTGTGTACATGATTTATTTTTTTATGTTTGGGTATTGTACATTTTCTCAGGTGTTCTGAGGAGTCACACTAGTAAGAATTCAGTTTTCTTTGTAAGCTATATTTTTTAATCATAGGTGTGGGTTGTATGCATGGCAGTACCCATGCAAGGTGTAGCAGAGCAATGAATGAACTGCAGATGCGTGGAGTTATTTCTCATGTTTATGGGGAATATGTGGTAAATAGTATTGAAAAAGTGTGATACAGTGTTATTTACCCTTTTAGGCCAGTTAATTATTTTCACTATAACATTCTAATATCCAGAAAGGCTCTAGCTTATGTTAGTGGTGTTACCAGTAGTGTTCATAAAAAAAAAGCAATGCTTTGCAAAATTTTCATGCTGTCTCAGATTAGTCAACATCCATTCTAACGCTTTTCTTGGGCACTGGAAAACAAAAATTCCACTATACTGAGATATAATGTCTTTAATTTCAGGGGCTCTGTACAATAACTGACCCAGTGCTCTGACCCCAAAACATCATGCAAAAAGACAATTTCCTCTCTGGGATTAACAAAGCTTACCAAAAAAAAAAATCCATGTTTACTTCATTGTCTTCCCTCAACTAATTTGAAAAGTGCCTTCTTGCGTACTCATGTTGTAAAAAGAAAAACATGATGGCATTTGCATGTCACCTATTTTTAAAACATAAAAATTAAATTAAATGTAATATTCAAATTGCAATCTCATTTCATTATATTTTATTGATGTCTGTTATTTCAGCACATACTTGGGGATGTGAGAGATAAACTAAAGTAAAGTAAGAAGAAAATCACCTTAGACATACAGAATATGCAAACCCCACACGTAAAACAACCAGAAGTTTGTTCAGATTTCTGAAATAAAATGAAGAATGATAAATACTGTGCTTTGTGTTTTTTTTTTTTTTTTGTTTGGTTTTAATAGTTCACTGATTTTTTTTTTTCTTTTTTTGACAGATATTTCAGTGAAATTCAATGTGCTGTGATGAATATTGAGAATTCTTTATGCAGTTCTGATGTCTCATTTTCCATGGCAACTAAACTGCAGAATGTTCTTGGAAAACCACTTCCGTTTAAGGTATATAAATGAAACTTATGTGCTTTTGTGTATAGAAATGGTTCGGCATGAATTAAGTTCAGTAAATTGTCTTAATTTACACATTTTTATTTTAATTGTTTCACTGTTGCAATGCAGAATAAGCAAAAATGATTTAGGAACAAGATTCTTCAGTTTTAAACCTTTGGCTAGCAGAAGCTTTTATGGCCTCTGTGTGTATCTGAATATTGTGTACTATAATATCAATAATAATAATAATAATAGCATAGTTTTAGTGTCTACAAAATGTTAACAAATTGACAAAATAGACTTCCCATACAACAGCACACACACCATGAACTCAGCAAATTTAATGGTCGTATATACTGGAATAACCTAATAAATGATGAAATGGTAACTTTATTAAAACAGCATGCGACATACACAAGAACATATAAATGCATATGTTTAAATATTTTATTTGTGCCATGCAAAATATATTTTTAATTCTGAAAATCATAAAATTAGTGGGAGGTCTGTCGCACATTAATTGTGATCAATTACAAAATAAGTTACTAGGAAACATTTCGACCTCTAGTATTCTAAGATGGTTCATATAGAGCAAGCTGAACTTTTTAATTTTGGCAAGAAAGTCTTTTGTTTTCACCATGAAAAAATGTTTTCATAGTGGTCATATTGGTAATGGAATTTTCCAAAGTAGTGCTCATTTGTCGGCACACATTTCTTTTTTTGGTGGTTCTTGCATTCTGCATCCTGTATTAAGCACCTTTCCTAATGTGTCTGGCACTTCGCAGATGTTGCTGCACTTCTTTCATCATGGTGAATGATCAATCAACACAATACTTAACCTTGGTTATGAATTTGGAACACTTAGGTAGCGTTTGTTGGGTTATTATGAAATATGGGCTTCCAAAGATAGAGCTTTTATTTCAATAAACTTTACAGCCCTTCAGTAAGATATTCAGCAGATGGTGTCACTTTTCTTTTTGTCATATCAATTTATCAGTCCCGTTACTTTTCTGAGGTTGCCAAGCCCTCAAATTTTTCAACTTTCCAAAACAGATCCGGTCTTAAGCTTTCAGTTGAGACTAAGATCAGGGTTGTACCCACAGTAATTTGTGAGTACCAGAAGGTTGCTGCTCCATATGTGTTTGATGCTGTGCAGATGTTGCTGGTTTTCTTTTTCATTCTGACATGTCAGCCTTTCTATCTGTTTGCTATAAGAAACGCATGAACCTAGCTCACTTTGCTGAGGTGGGCTCTAAATCAGATTTAATTCACCAGTGCATATCATGTCATAAACTTTCAATTACATCAAGATCAAGGTTCTAGCCCCAGTAGTTTGTAAGTAATCATGTGACAGATGGCCAGGCCTTAGCATTTTATATACACTAACCAGCAACTTTATTAGGTACACCTGTTCAACAGTTTGTTAATGCAAATATCTAATCATCCAATCACATGTCAGAAACTCAATGCATTTAGGCATGTAGACATTGTCAAGATGACCTGCTGCAATTCAAAGGTGATTTGAGTGGACTTTGAACGTGGTATGGCTGTTAGTGCCAGACGGGCTAGTCTGAGTATTTCAGAAACTGCTGATCTACTAGGATTTTCATGCACAACCATCTCTAGGATTTTCAGAGAATGATCCAAAAAGGGAAAACATCCAGTGAGCAGCAGTGTTCTGGACGAAAATGCCTTGTTCATGCCAGAGATCAGAGGAGAATGGCCAGAGTGGTTCAAGCTGATAGAAGACAACAGTAACTTGAATAAGCCCTTGTTACAACCGAGGCATTCAGAAGAGCATCTCTGAATGTACAAAACACAATGTGTCACTTCTGTCAGCTAAGAACAAGCAATTGAGGCAATAATTTGCACACGCTCACCAAAACTGGACAATAGAAGATAGGAAAAACATTGCCTGGTCTGATGAGGGTTAGAATTTGGCTTCAACAACATGAATGCATGGATCCACCCTGCTTTGTATCAATGGTTCAGGCTGGTAGTGGTGATTTAATGGTGTGGGGGGATATGGGATATTTTCATGGTACACTTTGGGCCTCTTAGTACCAATTGAGCATTGTTTAAGTTCTGCAGCCTACACTGAGTATTGTTGCTGACCATGTCCATCCCTTTATGACTGCAGTGTACCCATCTTCTGATGGCTACTTCTAGCAGGATAACACACCATGTCACAAAGCTAAAATCACTTCAAATTGTTTTCTTGAACATGCCACTGAGTTCACTGTACTCTAGTGGCCTCCATAGTCACCAGATTCTCAATCCAATAGAGCATCTTTGGATTTTGGTGGAACAGGAGATTCGTATTATGGATGTGCAGGCAGCAAATCTGCAGCAACTGCATAATGCGGTCATGTCAATATGGACCAAAATCCCTGAGTAATATTTCCAGCATGTTGTTGAATTTATGCCACGAAGAATTATGGTCGTTCTGAAGGCAAAAGGGGGTCCAACCCAGTACTGGCAAGGTGTACCTTATAAAGAGGCAGGTGAGTGTGAAACGTGGCATCACTAAACTAGCTTGGAGAAAAAAAAAAAAGGCCTGTAGAAATATGGTGAACACGAGAGAGAGAAGCAGTGGGTGTGTGAAACAAAAAACTAAGTATGTGAAGGAAGATGCAAATGTGGCATTTTGAAAGGTTTATTGTAAAAACCTCACGTAAAGATGAAAATGACACAGGTAGTGATATTGATGGTATGGACACCAGTTCTACCCTGGGCCTTTTTCACCCTTTCAAATGGCCGTACATTTTTAAATGAGTAAACATTTTACAGTTCAGTACTTTGATAAATTATTCTTACAACAGATTTTATCCATAGTATGCGGGATTTGAATCCCAAGCATCAGAACTCTGGCCACAAACTCCTAATCAATCATTTTCCTAAACCTGCTTATTCTGCATTTTTCGGGGAGAGGGATCATGGAGGATCTAGAACCTATTCCAGCAGCATAAAGAGCAAGGCAGAAACCAGCTCTGGTTACATCACCAGTCCATCATAGTTCACACGTATCCACGTGTTATTTCTAGGCAGTGGTTTAGAAAATGTTTTCAAAATTAGGATTTTCAGTCATAATTATTTTTAATTAGCTAGTGTTATAGGTCTGCACAGTTGAAATTTTGACTTTTTAAAATAGTGGAAATGCATAATATAAACATATCAATAGCAATATCATAACATAATGAGTGTTTCCATGTTGTAATATGTAAATATAACTCTGATGTAAATTATGCACTTTTTATGTCTGTGTGAAGAAAAAAATACTAATAATAAAAATGTACCTCAGTGCATAGCAAAATGTTCCACATCTTCTCTCAAGATAGAAACTTTATTAATCCCAGGGGAAAATTCACATACTCCAGCAGCAAAAAATATTAAATTAAAGAGTAATAAAAAATGCAGGTAAAAAACAGACAATAACTTGAATAATGTTCAACGTTTACCCCCTCTGGTGGAATTGAAGAGTCGCATAGTTTGGGGGAGGAATGATCTTCTCAGTCTGTCAGTGGAGCAGGACAGTGACAGCAGTCTGTCGCTGAAACTGCTCCTCTGTCTGGAGATGACACTGTTTAATGGATGTAGTGGATTCTCCATAATTGATAGGAGCCTGCTGAGTGCCCGTTGCTCTGCTACGGATGTCAAACCGTCCAGCTCTATGCCAACAATAGAGCCTGCCTTCCTCACCAGTTTGTCCAGGCGTGAGGCATCCTTCTTCTTAATGCTGCCTCCCCAGCACACCACTGCGTAGAAGAGGGCACTCGCCACAACCATCTGATAGAACATCTGCAGCATCTTACTGCAGATGTTGAAGGATGCCAGTCTTCTAAGGAAGTACAGGCGGCTCTGTCCTTTCTTGCACAGAGAATCAGTATTGGCAGTCCAGTCCAATTTATCGTCCAGCTGCACTCCCAGGTATTTATAGGTCTGCACCCTCTGCACACAGTCACCTCTGATGATCACGGGGTCCATGAGGGGCCTGGGTCTCCTAAAATCCACCACCAGTTCCTTGGTTTTGCTGTTGTTCAGTTGTAGGTGGTTTAAGTCGCACCATTTAACAAAGTCCTTGATGAGGTTTCTATACTCCTCCTCCTGCCCACTCCTGATGCAGCCCACGATAGCAGTGTCGTCAGCAAACTTTTGCACGTGGCAGGACTCCGAGTTATATTGGAAGTCTGATGTATATAGGCTGAACAGGACCGGAGAAAGTACAGTTCCCTGCGGCGCTCCTGTGTTGCTGACCACAATGTCAGATCTGCAATTCCCGAGACGCACATACTGAGGTCTGTTTGTAAGATAGTCCACGATCCATGCCATCAGGTATGAATCTACTCCCATCTCTGTCAGCTTGTCCCTAAGGAGCAGAGGTTGGATGGTGTTGAAGGCGCTAGAGAAGTCTAGAAACATAATTCTTACAGCGCCATTGCCTCTGTCCAAGTGGGAGAGGGATCGATGTAGCATATACATGATGGCATCTTCCGCTCCCACCTTCTCCTGGTATGCGAACTGCAGAGGGTCGAGGGCGTGTTGGACCTGTGGCCTCAGGTGGTGAAGCAGCAGCCGCTCCATGGTCTTCATCACATGTGATGTTAGAGCGACAGGCCGGAAGTCATTCAGCTCACCAGGACGTGATACCTTTGGGACTGGGGTGATGCAAGATGTTTTCCAAAGCCTCGGGACTTTCCCCTGTTCCAGGCTCAGGTTGAAGATGCGCTGTAGAGGACCCCCCAGCTCTGATGCACAGACCTTCAGCAATCGTGGCGATACTCTATCTGGACCTGCTGCTTTGCTGGCACGAAGTTTCCTCAGCTCTCTGCTCACTTGCGCTGCTGTAATTGTGGGTGGGGATGTCTCTCCTATGTTGGTATCAGCAGAAGGATGTGTAGAGAGTGCAGTACTCCGAGGTGAGAGTGGGTTAGGGTGGTCAAACCTGTTAAAGAAGATGTTCATTTGGTTTGCTCTCTTCACGTCTCTCTCGATGGTGGTACCCCGCTTTGAGCTGCAGCCAGTGATGATCTTCATCCCATCCCACACTTCCTTCATGCTGTTGTTCTGCAACTTCTGCTCCAGCTTTCTCCTGTACTGCTCTGTCGCCACCATAAGCTGGACTCGGAGTTCCTTCTGCACGCGCTTGAGCTCATGCTGATCACCGTCTTTAAAGGCCCTTTTCTTTTGGTTCAAAAGGCCCTTGATGTCACTTGTAATCCATGGCTTGTTGTTAGCATAGCAGCGTACAGTTCTTACTGGAACTACAATGTCCATACAGAAGTTGATGTAGTCAGTAGTGCAGTCAACAACCTCCTCAATGTTCTCACTATGTGATCCCTGCAGGATATCCCAGTCTGTAGTTCCAAAACATTGTCTCAGAGCATTCTCAGCCTCCGGGGTCCACTTCCTGAATGATCGTGTGGTTGTAGGTAGGACTCTCACTTTTGGTTTGTAGTGTGGCTGAAGCAGAACCAGGTTATGATCTCCTTTCCCAAGCGCAGGCAGCGGGGTGGCACTGTATGCGTCTTTAACGTTTGCATGCAGTAAATCAATAGTCTTATTTCCCCGGGTGTTGCAGTCCACATACTGGGAGAATGCAGGTAATGTTTTGTCCAGCGTCACATGGCTAAAGTCTCCAGTGATTAGCACAAGTGCCTCGGGGTGCTGCGTTTGTAACTTAGCAACAGCAGAATGGATGATGTCACTCGCTATCTCCACGTCCGCCCGAGGAGGAATATACACGATGACAACAATGACTTGTCCAAACTCTCTGGGCAAGTAATAGGGTCGCAGACTTACGGCCAACAGTTCGATATCCCTGCAGCAAGTGGAGATTTTGACTTTAACATGTCCAGAGTTACACCACTATGTATTAACATAGAGAGCGAGTCCTCCTCCTTTGTGCTTCCCACAGGTACTTGCGTCTCTGTCCGCTCTAACTGTGCTAAACCCGGGTAGCTCCACATTAGCATCTGGGATGGTGTTAGTTAGCCACGTTTCGCAGAAACACAACAAACTGCATTCTCTGTAGGTTCTGACATTTTTCACCAGCGCAGCCAGTTCGTCGATCTTATTTGAGATTGAGTTCACATTCCCCAGAATAACAATAATAATAATAAGATGCTGACTAGTTTGCACAGCTCCTGTTTGGCGGCACTAAACCAAGACTTCTTGACCTTCTTTAATAAACTGTAAGGGGTGGGTGGGGGATATTGGCAACTCATTTGTTCTGCTTTACTCAAAATGAATTGGATTGGCTAATAATTGAATATAAAATATTGCTTAGTTTTATGCAAAGTGAAAGATACTATAAAATATCATCCATCCATCCATCCATCCATTTTCCAACCCGCTGAATCCGAACACAGGGTCACGGGGGTCTGCTGGAGCCAATCCCAGCCAACACAGGGCACAAGGCAGGAATCAATCCCGGGCAGGGTGCCAACCCACCGCAGGACACACACAAACACACCCACACACCAAGCACACACTAGGGCCAATTTAGAATCGCCAATCCACCTAACCAGCATGTCTTTGGACTGTGGGAGGAAACCGGAGTGCCCGGAGGAAACCCACGCAGACACGGGGAGAACATGCAAACTCCACACAGGGAGGACCCGGGAAGCGAACCCAGGTCCCTAGGTCTCCCAACTGCGAGGCAGCAGCGCTACCCACTGCGCCACCATGCCGCCCTATAAAATATCCGTACAGTACAAATTTATTTAATAGCAATTGGAATGTTTTAAAATGATGCCAAATGGAGTTGATGAGCCAGATACATTCTCTAGGTTTTGCGCAGTTGCCCTTTTTTTTTTTTATTTATTTATTTATTTTAAATATAGATGTGACCTCGATGTGGTTCATTCCGTTTTGAGTTCTTAAAGGTTCCCATTTAGTTTGCCACCTGTGTATAGCTAAAATCAACTTTCAGTCTTTCAGCTGTTTGGTGGTATCTATCTTGAGAATGATAAACCATTTGCCACTTAGCATGTCTAAATAAATATACAAGTTCCATTGACAACATCTTAAAATGCTAGATTACTGAGCTTCATCAAAATGAAATGCAGCATTATACATGTAGTATAATAAACAGAAATGATATATACTTCACCTACCTATTTTTAACCAACTTAATTCATTCAAGGCAGGGTCTATCCTTGCATCCTGTATTATGGAGATTGTTTAATTTAATCCTTATTTTAAACTTTTGAATGTCATCTTAACCTCCTTAGCGTTAGACCCGAGTGTCACTTGAGCAATGGTATAAACACATCTTGCTTAAGACCCGAGGATTACTCTGGCTGTAAAAGTGGCAACGTTAGTGCTGAGCGTTACTTGGGCAATGGTATAGGCATGTTTTGTGTAAGCGTCAGACCAGAGCGTTACCTGGACAGTGGTGTCGACACATCTTCTTCTAGCCTCATAATGGTGTCTCGTAAAAAATGCCTGTCATCAGCAGTGATGACAAAGTGAATCTGTCTTCAGGAAACAGTTAGTGAAACAGAAAGTGATGCTGGGAATCTGAAAGTGACATTTTCACATTTGCAGTGTGCTGTTCATATTATTATTTATCATTATTATACTTTCTACACTTCTGACTTTGTACTCATTGTGTTTTATGTTTTACAGTAGAAAGATGAGATTTAAAAAAAAAAAAAAGTAATTTTTCAAGCTAAAAAATGCTACGCTTTTTACATATTTTTTTTGAGAAAAAATGTAAGTTCCACGAAAATTCTATGATTTTAAAGCTGCTATTGCAAAATTGTTTATTTTTTGCAATGCCCTTTTTATGTACAGTAGTGAAATTGTTTCAGAGTCTTGAATTTTTGTTTTCCGTAAGAAATGTAATGTTCCTTGTAATGTGTGGCATATTTGCTATATTTAGTGTTAACAGAAACTTAACACAAGCATCAGTCGTTTTAATTTTTTAAGTGATACTCATATAACTGTTTATTTTTCAACAATGTACACTTGTATATTTCTTTTGTAGGTTGAGTCTGTTGCTGCAGTTGCATCCCAGCTAAAAACGTTCTGCTGCATTTTGGATGTATTACATCTTAACCCAAAGAGGGAGGACTCCCGCTGGAAGTATAAGTTAAACCTTGTAAAAGCTGCTGCTGATGGACTACTCCTTAAAAAGAGCCTTCTTAACATCTGGTGTCTAGTCCTGCAAGCAAACTACAAGATGGAATACACTGATACTGGTAATCTATTGTGACAGATCGATTAATAGCTCCGCTTTGAAACTATTAAGTTTCCATTTTTGTTTTCTGGGAAAACACTCAATCCTGAGAGGTCATCTTTCAAGCAAGATATTACATTTTAATTTGCTTTCCATGGGCCTCATATATAAACTGTGCGTATGTACAAAATGTTGCGTACGTCCGTTTCCACGCTCACATCGTAATGTATAAAAACTAAACTTGGCATAAAGCCCCACACGTTCTCACGGCAGCCTTCCCCTTTGTGTACACACTTTTATGCTTGGTGTTGCAAACTAACAGCACCCACTGTCAAACCAGTGCTACTGTTTCTGTGTGGTCTCCCATTTTTTCAGATTTGCATCAGTGATGTGGGATTTATCAAATACACTGAAATTAATTGCATATCGTTTAAAAATTTAATTAACTTGATTGTAATCATTCTGTAACAGTATAATGGTGCACAGAATGAAAAAACTATTCAAAACTAGCCAACCCGCGCCGCATAATCATGCCGCTTTTTAATGATTTTTAAGCACAGGGAAAAAAATGAACATTTGAAAAATCCGTAATTTAATAAACCACCAAGAAAAGTAACATTGCAACAATGCACGCTACAAACCAACATACAATCATTGCAATCATCGTTCAGTACGCACTGCCTGCTCCTGTGCCCGCCCCCAACTCCTCACCTGAGTTTCTTTCGTCTGTGTACAGTCCACATGCACCTGTGAGTCACGTTGACTGTTCATTTTCAAAACACCGCCTCAGTCGCTTTTATCTCTGCTACAGTCCACATGCACCTCTGAGCCACTTTGTCTTTTCATTGTTCTTTGCGGTTCCAGCTGCTTTTCTGTATACTGTATAATCCACCAAGTCACCCGACCATGGCAGTAGCGAGGGGGGTGTGTACAAAGGGCAGGGACGTAAATCAGTGCGAGCGTATGACCCACACTTACTGGGAATTCCTCGTTCGTGGGGAACAATTGCAAGCCCCAGTCTCCAGCACGAATGGGGTTCAACGGCTTAGCCACGTCTCTCGGCACCGGGTAGACACACGTTGATCCATTCAGTGTAGCGTGCGTGCAGTACCGGACATCTAAGGGCATCACAGACCTGTTAATGCTCAATCTCACGTGGCTGAAAGCCACTTGTCCCTCTAAGAAGTTGGACGCTGACCGCTGTTGGGTCGCATAACTATTTAGCAGGCGGGAGTCTCGTTCGTTTTCTGAATTAACCAGACAAATAGCTCCACCAACTAAGAACAGCCATGCACCACCACCCACAGAATCGAGGAAGAGCTATCAATCTGTCAATCCTCTCCGTGTCCGGGCCGGGTGAGGTTTCCCATGTTGAGTCAAATTAAGCGAAAGGCTCCACGCCTGGTGGTGCCCTTTTGTCAATTCCTTTAAGTTTCAGCTTTGCAACCATACTCCTCAAACTCCCCCCTCCCCCCGGAACCTAAAGACTTTGGTTACCCGGTTGGCCGCCCAGCGGGTCATGGGAATGACACCGCCGGATCACCTGTCGGCATCGTTTAAGGTCGGAACTACGACAGTATGTGACCGTCTTTGAACCTCCGACTTTCGTTCTTGGTTAATGAAAACATTCTTGGCAAATGCTTTCTCTCTTGCTCGAATTGTTGTCGGGCGTGTGCCATGGTCGGCTGCTTAGTGAATTGTTGGTGGGCGGGGCTCCGAGTTGTCATCGTATCCCATGGTCTTAGCGTTGGTGGGCGGGTCTCTGTGAGTTGGCATGCGTGGCTATGCCGTGCGTATCCCATGGTTGTCTTGCTTGTTCTGTCGGCTATGCCGTGCGTATCCCATGGTTGTCTTGCTTGTTCTGTCGGCTTAGTAGCTGCTTTAGCGTTGTTACTCTTCGTGCACCACTCAGTGTCTTAACCCGGTGTATGTATGTGTGGTATCATAGCTGCACAGCAGCTGATCGGAAAGGTCTTCGGCAGGTTGCGTCGAGTGCACAGAGGATTATTTTGGTACAGCTTCCAGCCCTGGAGGACTTTTATAGCACATTCTGCCTAAGGAAAGCCACCAGCATCTGCATGGACTCCTCTCAGCCATGTTGCAGCCTGTTTGAACTTCTACATTCTGGCAAACTATTTAGAGCCTTTACTGCACGGACCTCAAGGCTCAGAAACAGTTTCATCCCAAGAGCTATAAACCCCCCTCAATCAGTCCATCAAGTGCTCCCGGTAGAAATGTTTGTACTTATAATTACAATTACCTCACAGTAAACTTGCACTACAACTGTAATACTGCACAACCTGAGCTAGTTTGTGAACCATTTGCACTATATGTACATGTTTATTATACTTAGCCTTTCATATTGGTTTTTGTATTGTACATTTTTCATTGGTTTTTTTATAGTATTATTATTATTTTTTCATTTTGTAGGAAAATAAGTTTATAGAGGATTTGCATATTGAATTTCATTGTACCATACAATGACAATAAAAGGATTCAGTTCAATTCAATAGAAGAGAGCGCGTATTTACAGATGATTATAACTGGCTTCTAAGTTGATTTAGATTTCCAATAGCTATCCTCTTGGAGCTGTGTGCTGTTAGAATACTATGATGTATATTTAATATTACTTTTGTGATGAAATCCATTAAAGTATGCATATTACATTTTACAGATAAATCGTTAATTTAATAATATATTGTTAATTAACATGCAAGGGCATGGAGGTGCAGCAGTAGCGATGTTTAATATATGCATTAATGCATTTCATCATGAAAATGATATCAAGTATACATCTTGCTACTCTAAAATTTTCATAGAGCTGTAATATCATGAATGTAATGTATTCTGTGTTGCGATCACTGCCTGTGCGCTTCTGTGTACGATTAATGACTCGGTCGGGGAACACACAGAATGCAGATTTGGTACCCGACGTTGCAATCAAGACAGTAGAATTGTATGCACTTAGTAACTTTTCTGTTGGCTGCAGTTGATTGTGCAAATCAGGTACTGACATTCCGCACTATCAACGTGCCTATTGTGTTATTGTAGGCTACTTCTGCATTAGGCTAATTGAATTCCACATTTCCCCTGAAATAAACATTGACAGTTGCTGCTCTGTGAACAGTTCTTAGAGGGCTAATGTCATTTTTTTTGTCCTTGCGCTTCATAACAATTGTTTTCCCTTTTTGACATGCAGTCACACCGCAATGAAGCTTCACATGACCAAAGTCACCAGACATATCACAGCGGTTTGTCATAAAGTGCCATATGTATTAATTTCATTTGTTATGTCCATGTCTGATAACGAATTCACATCATCAATAGAGCTCAAGATCGCATAGAAACATTCATGAACTTTTGCAGCATGATGTTAGCAGAATACTGTCTCATCACTTATTTGGGATTAATAATGCAAAAGTGGATCATAGAGTAACATAGAATTCCGAGCCTGAGTCTTGCTGGGGGTTGATCCCCCCCAACCTTAGGATTTAACACTAGAATTACGAAAAAACGTGTAAATCCGGCCCACCTTAAATCGCCAGCATCTTTTGTCTTCTAAATGTGTCAATAAACCCAAGCAGCCTGCTGTACCATCCCCCCCACGGCCTCAGAACGGGCAAGAAGTTCTCCCAGTTTTTGCCTTGATTGATTATCTGGGAGTGAGCTACCCAGAATAGTAAGGGGAAATAATTTGATGTGTGTTTTGTGTCTACAACAATCTATGTAAACGCATCGTTAAAACAGAAACGTTTTTCATGTTTTAGTAATAAATAACAAAATATAGACATGAACTGTATAATGTGTGAAGGCTGATGGCCAAATATCAAATAAACAATTTCACGAAAGGTCTAAGTACAGTCATATGAAAAAGTTTGGGAACCCCTCTCAGCCTGCATAATAATTTACTTTCAACAAAACAGAAAACAGTGGTATGTCTTTCATTTCCTAGGAACATCTGAGTACTGGGGTGTTTTCCGAACAAACATTTTTAGTGAAGCAGTATTTAGTTGAATGAAATTAAATCAAATGTGAAAAACTGGCTGTGCAAAAATTTGGGTACCCTTGTAATTTTGCTGATATGAATGCATGTAACTGCTCAATACTGATTAATTGCAACACCAAATTGGTTGGAGTAGCTCGTTAAGCCTTGAACTTCATAGACAGGTGTGTCCAATCATGAGAAAAGGTATTTAAGGTGGTCAATTGCAAGTTGTGCTTCCCTTTGACTCTCCTCTGAAGAGTGACAGCATGGGATCCTCAAAGCAACTCTCAAAAGATCTGAAAACAAAGATTGTTCAGTATCATGGTTTAGGGGAAGGCTACAAAAACCTGTCAGTTTCAACTGTAAGGAATGCAATCAGGAAATGGAAGGCCAGACCTTCCCAGGCAAACCCAGGTCTGGCAGGCCAAGAAAAGTACAGGAGCGGCATATGCGCAGGATTGGGAGACTGGTTACAGACAACCCACAGATCACCTCCAAGACCTGCAAGAACATCTTGCTGCAGATGGTGTATCCCTGTACATCGTTCTACAATTCAGCGCAATTTGCACAAAGAACATCTGTATGGCAGGGTGATGAAAAAGAAGCCCTTTCTGCACTCACGCCACAAACAGTCGCTTGTTGTATGCAAATGCTCATTTAGACCAGCCAGATTCATTTTGGAACAAAGTGCTTTGGACTGATGAGACAAAAATTGTTATTTGGTCATAACAAAAAGCACTTTGCATGGCGAAAGAAGAACACCGCATTCCAAGAAAAACACCTGCTACCTACTGTCAAATTTGTTGGAGGTTCCATCATGCTGTGGGGCTGTATGGCTAGTTCAGGGACTGGGGCCCTTGCTAAAGTTGAGGGTCGGATGAATTCAACCTAATTTTAACAAATTTTTCAGGATAATGTTCAAGCATCAGTCCCAAAGTTGAAGTTACGCAGGGGTTGGATATTCTAACAAGACAATGATCATGCAGAGGGAGAAGTACAATGTTCTGGAATGGCCGTCACAGTCCCCTGACTTGAATATCGTCAAAAATCTATGGGATGATTTGAAGCAGGCTGTCCATGCTCGGCAGCCATCAAATTTAACTGAACTGGAGAGATTTTGTATCAAGAATGGTCAAAAATACCTCCATCCGGAATCCAGACACTCATTAAAAGCTATAGGAGGCGTCTAGAGGCTGTTATATTTTCAAAGGGATTCTCAACTAAGTATTGATGTAATATCTCTGTTGGGGTTCCCAAATGTATGCACCTGTCTAATTGTTATAATGCATATTGCATATTTTCTGTTAATCCAATAAACTTAATGTCACTGCTGAAATACTACTGTTTCCATAAGGCATGTCATATATTAAAAGGAAGTTGCTACTTTGAAAGCTCGGCCAATGATACACAAAAATCCAAAGAATTAAGAGGGGTTCCCAAACTTTTTCATATGACTGTATAATATAACAGCTTCCGTGGTGTAGCGGTAAGATCCGTGGACTTATAATCCGGAGGTCGTGAGTTCGAAACTGGCTCCCCAGCAAATTTACTGTTTTGAGTAGTGAGCTGCTTTTATTGTTAATATTATACAATAAAAACATACATTTGATTTGTGTCTGTAAGAGCCGGTGTAAATTTATAGTACTTGTAAAAGTTAGCATTTTTTTCACTTTTATTCTCTCCGTCACAATCACGATACAACACCCACCCCAGATCTGACGCGGTTACTTTTTATCTGAAACTGGGAATAACTGTAGATGTGAGTGGTGTTTTGAGACAATGGAACTGGAAATTCTCTGATCTTGAGGGATTAAAGCTGACAAACGCTGGTGAATCTGCCTGCTTCATATCTCACTGTCACTTGAATTTTTTTTTTATTCAGTTTTATTGAGTGTTCCTGCTCACGCTGAATTAGTATACACCTTATGGTCCATGATGTCAAAACTGCACTGACAAAAAACAGACATATGTATATATGATATTTGGAATAACTCATTTTATGACCGGTTATAGTACATTTCGGAAAACATTGTGGCACTGATGCAACATTATTCATATTATTCATATTCATTTGCATGCCGCCTTGTGCTTGTAATCAGTGACCGTATTTTTTTTTTTTTACCCCCGATCTTGCCAGTGTTCACTTTTGGGTGCATTGGGGTGTTTCTTTTGTACTCCAGGACATGCAAAGGAAAGAATAGTATAGAGAGGTTAGTTCTGGGCTATGTGCAATCATCAGAGTCAAATGTTAACAGTTGCCACACACCCAAGGACCGTCCTTTCTACGTTTACGACGTGTACCTGTTGCAATGCACACACTTCTCTCTGTGCTGTGGTTAATATTACACTGAAGGGGCTGGGGAAGTGTCGGTCTTGGAACAGAAGCTTGTCAATGTTGCATCCTCTTTTGCTTTATCCATCGCATTTTCTTGTAAGAAGTGATGACGAAGCTCCTCTGCAAGGTGTATATATCGTGATCATGACTGAGAGAATAAAAGTAAAAAAAAAGCTAACTTTTACAAGTGCTATAAATTTACAGCAGCTGTTACAGACACAAAACCAAATGTATGTGTTTATTGTATAATAACAATAAGAGCAGCTCACTATTGAAAACAGTAAATATAGGAGGCAGTCAGGATCGAACTGGGGACTGTTGATTACAAGTCAGCAACTGTTACCGCTACCCCACGGAAGCTGTTGTCTTATCCTTGAACCTTTTGTGAAAGTGTTTATTTGATCTTTGGACTTCAGGCTTCACACATTATATAGTTTATGCCTACATTTTGTCATTTATTACTTAAAAATGAAAAATGTTTCTGTTTTAACAATGTGTGTACACAAATTATTGTAGAAACGGAACACACATAAAATACGTGTTCCAAATAATGATCTATTATTTCCCCTCTAAAACGCCAGCACTTCACTCCAAGATAACCGAGGCTTGAGCTGGAAGAACTTCTTGACCTTTCTGCAGCGGTGGGGGGGATGATATAGCAGGCTGCTTCCTGCTTGTGTTGGTCGACACATTAACAAGACAAGAGACACTAACGGAGAGGTGCGAAGGGATTTAAGGTGGGCCAGGTTTATGAGTTTTTCTGTAGGCTTACGTGATTCTAGTGTTAAAGTCCAAAGCTTTTATGCCACACTGGCTGCCAAAAACCATGCCACAGTAGTAACAGTAGCTATAAAATACTGGTATACCCATCAAGACATTATCCAGCTATTATTTAAGTAAACTACTGTTGGCATTTATAAATATCAAAATATGATGGAGGGCTTAAATTTTAATGTGTATCATCAATGGGAGGAAATTTTATAATCTTGAGAGGATTTCAGCTCAGTTTTTTAAAAAACAACGAAATCAACATGGACTACCTAATTTATCTTATTGTGTGCAAATTCTATATAGTGGTTAAGATGGGACTTAGAATCACATTACTGGCACTGTGATGACTCTGAGTAAGTCACTTCACCTTCCTGTGCTCCAGTTGGTAATAACAAAAGTAATGTAACGATCAAAAACGACTGTTGACTTTGAATGCACTATTGATGATTCATTTAATTTAATGCTTTTGTGGTTGGTAGAATTGTGGTGTGCCTTGAGATTTTTTTGGGCTGCGAAAATTTGTGCCACCACAGAAAAACAGTTGGAAGACACTGCTCTACCTACACCTTTTCTACTGGCGTGCTAAAAAAAAACTCCCCTGTAGCTTTTATCTTGCTTAAAACTGACATTGTGGATTACTTGGATGGTAATGTTGCATTCTTTGCATACATTAGCAAAGATACTGCAAGCTTGTATCATGGGTAGGGATAATCATTATACTTGTATTTCATAGAATTTTGTCATTATATTACGGCAGTCAGCACTGTAAGCTGACTGACTGAATAGGGAGTTGAATACTAGAGACTTGCACTTTTGTGATATGATGACATTGATTCTGTCTTCTTATAGAAACGTGAAAAATGTGTAATGAGAGCGCAAGTTTTACGTTTCCAACTTTTCTCCAGCATTGCACTAGGGATGGGCGTATCGATACTAAATTATCAATGCTTCTGATCCTGACCTTTTAATGTAAACATCAATGTTCACATTAAAAGTATCAATATTACACATTTTCAATAATAATACACATTTATTAGAAATTATTTTAAAAAGGCATTTGATGGTGAGAATATGATTAAATTAAATGTGTCATATTGTGTAAAACAGGAGCTGCTCTTCCTTTCGCTTTTATTATTGCCCTGCATTCACATTGGCAGTGCTGTGGTCCACCAGCCAAGGCACTGGAGCTGTGTGTGTGTGAGGCAATGGCAGAAAGAAAGCAAAGTGTTATTTGGAGTTATTTTACTCCATTGAGTGAACAATAATAAAGCAAAATGTGATGTGTCAAAAGACTGTATGGTATTGCAGCAACACCACAAACCTAGTGAAACACATAAGAGAAAGTCAGTCATGTTGCCAAACATGCAGTGTTACAACAAAGGTGATCAGAGAAGGGCGCAGGCACTCAGGCTGCAGTCAACTCTTAAAGAAGTCTTCCATATAGGCAGGCAGTACCCAGGCAAAGTTAGTATTGTAATCTGATGTTGTAATTGTTTGAATAGAAAATAATCAATGTCTGTTTTAGGGAAGATTTACATTACATTTATAGCTTGATGAATGAATATACTTAGAACACATTTTCAAACTTAATATGTTTATTATGTCCATTTTGTAAAAAATTAAATTAATTACTTGATATTATCTTTGGATCCCATTCCCTTTCATTAGACACGTGTGTCACTCGGGCTGTAAAATCAGTGCTAAAAGCAGTCCCGAGCATTATCCGTACAACAGATAAAAAATTAACGTGTTAACTTTCCCAGGCCTCATTTATAGTAATGTAAATGATGACACACACCCTGATTTCATGTAGTATATGGCATTTGAGGGCGCTAGCAAATTGTCTCAACTACAAAGTCATGGGTGCAGGAATTTTTCAGACTAATGCAGGTAAGAAATGCGGTATGATAAATTTTCACAAATGTTATTGTTCTGAATATAATCAAAAACCGTTACATTTGAAAAAGTCATGTTTTTGGAATAAGAACCTGATCACGATGCCATAATTTTTTATGATGTTATTTCCAAGTCCCAGATATTGAGAAAATTGAAGAGACCCATGTATAAATGGCAATTCATTTCAACTAGTGTAACAAAGCGAATAAGACAAGGAAATTAAATTTGGAGCATTGCTTTCACAAGTTTTAGATTTGGAACGAAAGGAGCTGAACTATTTGAATCTTGTACAGCGCTCCCTAATCAAACTAAATAGTGTTTTATACAGGAGCAAGGTGTGGTCACTGCTAACATAAGCAATTTAAAAAACAACAAAATGTGGTGAACATTTGTGCGATAACATTCATCCATGTGGCTTTGTAGTTGCGAAAGGCGTTCTTGATACAGCAGATTTTGTATCCACATATTTATTTCCACTTGAAAATCTAAGCCAAAGTACATTTGCTGTTGCGGTATTGATGTTTTTTTTAAATTTATAATGCTGATTTTAGTTAGTTGTGTGTTATGTATTGAATAAAAATGTTTTCAAGAGCAATTTTCTAGTAGCGCTGTTTTATATTCTCCTTGTGCTTTTGTTAGGTTGCTTTCGTCAGCGCATTTTTGTCTTGTGTGATAATGTCACGCTGCCTTAGAAAATTGCACCACATTTTTTTTTATTTTTGTATTCATTGCCTTTTTAATAAATCATTTGTTCATTCACATTAACTGACCAACATTTCATTTCTAGATATGAAAGTGTAACATTTAATCAGCCATAATTTGTGTTTGCACATTATTTAATCTGAGATGTGATTAAACAACAGTGAGTTGGGATGAATGATTTGTTTTGTTTTTTGAGTAACGCACCACTTTGTATGGGTTTTTGTCTTGGTCATTCTTAAATAGTGACTTTATGAATAACTATTTTAAGACTTTAGAAATTGTTAAAATAGTTAATTGCTCTAAGTGCATTTAAAGCTTACGCAAGCGTATCTACTGTAAGTATACAGTAAATATTCATAGCAGTTAATAATATAATGAAGGTTATCTTCTATCCTTTAATGTTCTTTGCAGATCATTACTATAGCAGTTCTGTTGTTTTTACATTGTTTCCTTGCATTTGTTTCTGCAGTTGTCATGATAACAAATTATATACTTTATTTTTTTAAGATATAGAGAAGTTGAAATTATATACTTTATTTTTTTTTTTAAGATATAGAGAAGTTGAAAGAGATTATGGAGTCACAGAGATCACAAATGTCAACAGATGGGCTACTGTTGCCTAAGAATTTGGAGAATGATATCATGACTGAACCTTCTTGGATAAATCAGTCATCCCTCACACAGCTCAAAATGCAAACACAAATGTGGCCGGCTATGGAATTCCTGACCATTATAAGCCAGTATAAACTGGTGGCAGACATTCTAGAAGAGATGACATATTCTAGGTATGAGTCCTAATTATGTGGCAAGTCTGTCTGCAGTCATGTGTTGTTGTTGGTGATATTTATTAATCATTTAAATAGATGTGTGTAGTTTTGTTTATATTATTAGCTGTGATGTTGGAAACCTTTTAAAATGGTTTATCCTGTAGTAAGAATACAAGATGTTGGCTAATGGTTAAAAAAATATATATTTTATTAAAATATGCAGCATGATTTAATTCCTGCTAACATCAATTGTTATTGAAAAAATATTAATTACAGTATACCTTATTGCTGATTCATTGTATGCACATTTTTGTTATTTTTCTTCACTAGGAAAAGAAGTGATATATCAAACTACCATCTGCATCTTTGTCAGCACATAAACTTTTGTTTACGGTCGACCCCTACAGATCCAGAACAGATTCAGGACCTTTGTTTCATACAGCAGAATTATGCAGTAAGTATGATCAGTGTATTTCTTAAATTATAATAAAGCATGGGATTTTTAGCAACATTTTAAGAATGTTTTTTAGCTTTCAGTGAATTTTATTTCCAGATCCATGGTGCTTTGCAAAAGTATTCATTCCCCTTGAGATCTTCACCATTATCAGGATTTCCAAAAAACATGCATTTATTCTTGAAGTATTACATTTTATTAAAGGAATACTCCATCCAAAAATATATATTTTTTTGTGTTACTTAATGTGTTTTGCAGTGATAAATAAGAAAATCTTATGTTTTCATGGAGAATTATTATGTAATACAAGGCAATGATGACCAGTGTTCTACAGTGACAAATGATATGGAAAATGTCCATTGGGGGAGGGAAATCTCCCGTTACTCGTGCCACATAATCCATGTTAGTTATAAAGTAATTTGCTTGCATCATGCAAAACTCACGCATTTTTTGCTAAAATATTGTAAGATACTTTCAAAAAAATCAGCACACATCATAAACAGGAAACTCATTCACATATAATACCAGGCTTTTGAATTGAAGACAGGACTCTGTGGGAGAGATGAATCTTAAATTCAATTTCTGTTTCTAGTGGTTTTTCGTGCCATCATTGTCTCCTGCAACCCTTAAGTTACTGTATCATTATCAAAAAAGCTGTTGGATGTTTTGGTGTAACGTCAACATGTTGTACATAACCATAATTGATTTTAGTTTAAATTAGAGAAGCTTGAAATTTTTATCTCTAAAGTAAACAATAAAGCATGCATTTTTGCTGATGTTTCCTTTTAGAGACTTTTTCTTTGCAGGTTCTGAATTCATGTACAATATCAGGCTATTAACTTGCACATAACCTTAGGGCAGCCTATACTGCAAGATAACCGGTTTCAGACAGTTAAAAAAAGGTTGGGAGAAAGTTCATGTTTCAGCAGGACAATAATCCTAAGGACAAAAAACTTTGAAATGGCTCAAAAAATGAAAAGGTGAACGGCCTACAATTACCCAATCAAAACCTAGATTTCAGTCTGATAGACTCTATAGTAGTATTTGAAAATTACAGTGCACAAGCCTTATCCAGCTAAAGTGCAGATAGTGGAGCAAATCTGCATTGAATAATCACCCAAAATTGTGTTTTGTAAAGCCGATGCATACTTACGCAAAAGGCTTCAAACTATAACTGCTGCAAATAGTGGCTCTACAAAATATTAAATTGTAATATTGAATACTTAAGTATCTTTCTTAAAATATTTTTGTAACGTAAAACATTATCACTTAAAACAAAAACTAATTTTGATTTTCAAGGCTTTGGGGGAAAATATTGCAAAGAACAAAATTAAAGTATATAATTTGTTATTCAGTAAAAGAGAATTGGTATGGTTATGACAGTTGTACAAGGCATTTCATATAAAGAAAAGGTATGGTGTCAAAACTCCCATTTCAAGTTTTTAATGGGCTTAGGGTCAGCATACACTATCCTTGTCCTTTCAAACGTATGTCTCATTTGCACTACTGGTTGAACTGTGGCCTACTGGATGATATATGGGGTGATTGTTAAAACTAACAGAACCTTTGCAATTTTAAACTGTCACAAATGATAGGCTAAACGTAGTTAAGTTCGCTATCAGCTTTAGCTTTGCCCAGTGGTGGCTGGGTGTTGTTTTGGCATAGGAACCCCTGCAGATTTTGTTTGTTTCTTTCCCTCAAGCTTATCAGGAGCTGCAACTAGAGCTCCATTAGAAAAACTATACAGGAATATGCAACTTGGACTAAATCACATAGTGTAAGCCTAACCTTATATGTTTTAGGCACCCCTGAACACTTCAGAGTGATGTGCATGTGTTTCTGTCTGTTAGGATTAAAGTCTGTGAAAATATGTAATTGTGTATATATAATTACCCAATTTGAATGAAACTTAGGGCACAGTTATTAGCACTGTAACATGTTAGAAATCAGTAGATTTTGAGTAAAATTACACTGTTTGCTTGCACATGTTGACTACCAAAATCACAGCTCTGAATCTGACAAGTCATTTGCTAGATACATCAGGTTTTTTCATTTTTTGCATTGTAGACAGTTTAACCATTATTATTTATTTGTAATTACAGTTAATCATAGTTTAATGCAGTAAAGAATATTAATATAAAGCTAATATTATGCTATTCATATTTTGTAAAGTCTTACACAAAATGTTTATAATTATTTTTCCAATTAGCTCCCTGCAGAAGAAATTTCTTTAAGGTGGTCAGAGCTGTTATCTAGATGTTTATCATCTTTCTGGAGAAGCAATGTAACTACAGATCCAAGTTTCTGGCTTACATGGAACCCAAATCTTAATGTGCATGCAGAAGAGATGACTAAGTCTGCAGTAGCTAAATCACTAATGGTATGTGGCAAAAATTTGTTTTTTTGGTATAAATATTTTTTTTCTTTCAATTTTTGCGTACATCCCTGTAAGCTGTGTTAACATGTTAGCTGCACACATGATATTTAAATGATACTATTATGGGTTTGTTATCACCAGTAACTATAGTCGTAGAGTTGCTGCTACATTAAATCCTGGAATCCTCGGTTTAAATCCTACCCTTTTGGTCCGTCTTTGTAGAGTTTTTTCATGTTTTTCTCAGGGTTTATTTTAGTTCGCACGTTCGCTTTCGCATTCTATACATGTCACTTACAGCTGGAGCCTATCCTGGTATGCAAGAAGCAAGGTGGGAACCAGCCCTGCCCTTTCATCTTTAAGCATACTCACGCACTTGCCCATATTCTACTCGGGCAGTTTGTGGACCCATTATTTAAATCTTGGAATATAGTACTGCAAAGCGGTTAGCACTAAACACTACATTTCCATGCCACATCATTTTTGGTTTCAATAGATACTTAAGAGTAGTTGTTGCCTTTGTTAACTCTGATTGAACTGGTAGCACTTGCTTCTCACTTATTAAACTATTGATTAAATCATCTTTCCTAGTGTAATTGAAGTTCCTATCAAAATTCTCTGAAACCCTGTTTAATGTAGTGATCTGTTCATCATTGCATTATCCAGAAAACTTCCAAATCTAGATTATAATTGACTTAATCCAAGAAGATTAAGGAAATGTTTGAATTTTCAGCAATGGAAGAATACATAGCAAAACTGATAATTTAGAAAGGTCTTAAGAATGAGAGAAATGCAGTACTTAAAAGTCAAACTTAAGAGACAGTTAATGAATAATAACATATTGCTACTACTTATGTAATATGACAGATTTTATTATTAAAATAAAACTATAAAAATACTTACCTCAGTAGTAGTTTTACACAACTAACGTCATTTCGACTTGCATACTATCAAGTCCTGTGGACACACTTGATTAGTCTGTGGCCAAGCTAGTGAATATACAGTATATTTTTTTCCAGTGAGCATAGCTCTTAATTTATTGTGTACTTAACATACTAATCCTGTAGGTGTTTGGTGTTTCATATCACAAATATTTTCATTAATGTATCTTTAGGGAATGAGCTTTAAATAAAAATGAATACATTTTAGTATAATGAATATGTAGATAATGATCTAAAATAAAATTTACTTTAGAATTTTATGATAGACATATTACCATGTATGTTTCTTTGTAAGAAATAATGCGTGGATGCAAAATATAGCATATTATCAAACCTGTTTAATCCAAGAGGAGCTGGAGCCTACCTTGGTGGGACCAGAAATAAGGTAGGAATCATTCCTGAATGAGATGCCAGTCCATCGCAAGGTCCACTCATATGCACACTCACGTTCATGTGGCCAAGTTGGAACTTCCCACCAAACAAACCTCCACATTATGGAATGAAAAACCTACATGGGCACAGTTAAAATGTGCATACTGCACATTGACAGCGACCAAGCACATTATCAGCAAGAATTGTAGTTCTTAAACTGCAAGAAATAAAATTCAGGTGTTCAGTGTCTCTGTTTAAATATGACAACAGAAGATGCTTCATGGATGTATTTGGGGAATTCTGGAGAAACTGCCCAACAAGATATATTTATAGTAAGGCATTGAAATGTTAGGAAGGTTGGAGTCCACAGATTTTACATTTTCTCCATTTTTTTTTTTTTTTTTTTGGTTGAAACTTGTTTAGTAGATATCCTAGGATGGCTTTTATATGACTAGAAAGATCTTTCTTCAAAGTATTGATTGTGAATACAGCGGAACCTCGGTTCACGAACGTCTCGGTACACGTACAAATCTGTTTACGACCAAAAAGTTCGCCAAACTTTTGCCCCGGTTCACGACCACACACTCGGTATATGAACAAGCCAGTTTCCCTTTCGGTTTGTGCTCGCTGATGATTTCCGCACGTGTTGCATTGTTCTCGGTCAGACATGCGTGCATGCTTTCGCTGTGAACTCTTTGTGCTCTATTTCATTTCCCTTCCGGTTCGTACGCGCCAATTACTGTATTTAAGCACGTGTTCAGCCTCTCCTTGTTCATTGTTCTCAGTCAGATGTGCATGCTTTACCTGTGAACTCTTTGTGCTCTACAGTATTTCGTGTGCTTTTGCAGTTAACCATGGCTTCTAAGCAAGTGAAGAGTGGTGAGAAGAAAGTTTTGCAGAAAATTGAAATCGTTCGTGTTACTGATCTTGCCGCAGAGTACAAGAAGTCAAAATCTACGATTTTGACTATTCTAAAGCAGAAAGAATCTATTTAAGCAGCTGATGTTGCAAAAGGAGTTACAGCATTAACCAGGCCTCAAGTGCTGGAAGAGTTGGAAAAACTGTTGCTAGTGTGGCAGAACGAGAAGCAACTTGCAGGGGATAGCGTAAGCGGGGCGATGTTATGCAAGAAAGCCAGGAAGATTCATGGCGATTTGCTGCAAAACTATCCTTCTACGAGTGGTGAAAGTGAGGAATTTAAAGCCAGTAGAGGATGGTTTGAAAAGTTTCGCAAGAGAAGTGGCATTCATAGTGTGGTAAGGCATGGAGAGGCTGCTAGTTCCGACGCTGAAGCTGCGAAAGAATTTGTGAAAGATTTCACAAAATTAGTGGAGGACGAAGGCTACATCCTGCAACAAGTCTTCAACTGTGACGAGACCAGATTGTTCTCCACCCAGTTCCTCCTCACTTCATGCCAGAACTCGACTCATGCAAGGTTAGTTTTCTTGGTGGTTTATGGTTAGTTTTTGTATTACGGATTTTTCAAATGTTCATTATTCGGTTCGTAGCGTGAATTGTTGCAATGTTTTCTCTTTTTTCAAATGTTCATTTTTTTCCCTGTGCTTAAAACTCATTTAAAAAAAAAAAAAAGGGTTTACAGTGAGTGGTTCGTAGCGTGATTTGTTGCAATGTTACTTTTCTTGGTGGTTTATTAAGTTACAGATTTTTCAAATGTTCATTTTTTTCCCTGTGCTTAAAATTCATTGAAGAAAGTGCTTACAGCAATTGGGTTGTAAGGCTATGTTACTTTCTTGGTTGCTTGTGGTTGGTTTTTAAATAAAGTTCGGATTTGTTCAAATGTTACGTTTTTTTTTTTCCCCCTGTGCTTAACTAATTTTAAAAAAGTGTTTACAGCGATCGGGTCATAAGGCTATAGTGTGAACTCTTGCAATGTTAGTTTTCTCTGTTGTTCAAGGTTTTCTCAGTGTTATTCAATGTTTTTACATTTAGTTTACTATTACGATGTGCTTTCTATGGTGTAATTAACTATATTTGTGCTTAAAAATCTTTATAAAAAAAAAAAAAAAATTATGTATTTAATCCGTTCCAGACCATACGAACAGTATGTAATTGTATTTACATACAGTCCTATGGGGGAAATTGCTTCGGTTCATGACCAAATTGGTTTACGACCAGAGTTTTGGAACGAATTAATAATAATAATAATAATAATAATAATTCATTACATTTATATAGCGCTTTTCTCAGTACTCAAAGCGCTATCCACACAGGGAGGAACCGGGAAGCGAACCCACAATCTTCCAGTCTCCTTACTGCAAAGCAGCAGCACTACCACTGCGCCACCTGTGAGGACGAATTATGGTCGTGAACCGAGGTTCCACTGTAACTGTAATCTGATGCATCAGCCAATGTTTCTTAGTCAAAGATCTTCCAAAATTGAATAGAAGTTAAATTGTGCATAACATTCTTTACATTAACTGAAATTTTTAATGTTTGATGTAGGGTCCAGGAATCATGAATCGAGCTGTGTGGCTGAAATGTTTTTTTGAACTTTTGACCAACTGTAAGACAACAAACTGCTGGAGTTCAAATGATGCTCAAATTCTTTCATCTTCTCTTGTTTCACTGGGAGAATGGTCGCTGCGAACTCAGCAACTTCTGGTCATCAGCAATGTCTTGTGGACCAACATAGGTGTATCGTCCTTTGCAAATTTCAGGTATGCTAGATTTACAGAAGGTTTCTTTTATTTGTGTTGGCTAGATAACACCTTACTAATTTTTTGGTTTGTTTTATTTTTGTTATATTGCACGTTATTAACATGAATTCTCACCTCAAACTTTTCTTATCGTCTATAAATAAATTTATAATATGGGTTGAGATTAGTGATGGACAAACTTCATGGTGTTCACGTCGCCTCAAGTTCAGTGAAATTACAGAAGTGTTTGCAAGTATAGCTGAACTCACTGAAATGCATTAAAGTCAGCGGGGAAGGACTAACTGAACCAGATTTGACTGGGTTATAATTATGCAGTCATCTTTAAATTCTCCCTGAGAATTAGGGAAACGTCTTCTAGCTGGACCCATTATTGTGGCCTAAAAGGTGACCTGAGCTGTGTGGCAGCATTGTGTGGGCATTCTTCAGGGAAAAACTAATAGGTTAAAACCTACAGATGGTTCTGCAGCAATTAAAGTAAATTAAGCCTTGCACATTAAAGCATACAATTTTCACGTCTCCCAACTTCTGTTGATTATCTAGAAACCCTCTGTCTGTCTTAAAGCAGAGTTGGAACAGGATGTGTTACTACACCCTCTGAAGTACTACATAGACACTATTACACTGTAGAATGTTGTAAATTCCTGTGATACCCTCAAGAAAACAGCAATTAACAAATTAAATGAGACAGAGCATTACTATAGTTAGAAGTGTATGGCTTTCATTTAGAGAAATTCCAATAAAGCAGAGAGGAGGAAGCGTGATGGTCTGTGGATCTTTTGCTGAAGGCACAGTGGTATCCTGAATAAATGCTTCATCAGCAATGAATGATTTCATTGGGTTGGAACAAAAAACTGAAGCCACTGTGGCCCTCCAGGACCAATGTTGGTCAGCCCTGATTTAAAGAGTCTGAGTCTTAAATAGTAAATTAAGTTAATTAGTAGCAAAAACTAGTCACTAATTTGGAAAATTAGTCACTGTAGCCACTGTGGCTCTTCAGGATCAAAGTTGGCCACCCCAGTCTAGACCTCTTCCACTATACTTTGGAATTTAGTGTTTCATATAATCATATGGTGTACAGCATTGTTGTTTATATTAATTTGTCATTTGATAAGGAAGCTGTTATTTGTTAACTGTGCTGGTATGCACAAATTGATATTTTGTTGTATTCTTTTTTTCCTCCCATTTTTCTGTTTTAACATGTGTGTTTGATTCTTGCAGAGAGACAGACCAGAGACTTCAGGGAATCTTGTTACACAGACATCTCAAGGCTATTCAAATTCTTGTACCTGATGAACTGAAGGAGGAGTACTTGGAATACTGCAGGAGGTTAATTACTAAGCGGGATGCAGCTGCTGTCCAGTACATGCAACAGATTTTTAGATCTGTCATCCCATCAAAAGTTCTGCCCGAGTCATTTATATGTGGAACATTAACCTGTATAAAACTCTTTGCTAGACTGGATGCGATTTCTTCCCAGGATGTACAGTCTGGAATTTTTTGGGTTCATATGGGATTGTTACAGATGCTACTTTGGATGCCTCAGACATTGTTTGACCCTGCTTTGAAGAGAATGTACAAGCTTGGCTATATGCAGAAAGAGGTGTGTATATAATTTATATTCTCAATGATCTTCTACATTTGGAATATGTGGTTAAAGATCATATTAATCATAAATGTTAGTGTTGTCCTCAGTGCAGTTATGTTTAATAACACACTTGGCATCTTATTTATACCATTGTACATTTAATTCTCTTACTTATTTTTACCATTCTTCTACAGTGAGGAATGGTAATGTCATGCGTTGTAGCCCTTTATTTAATTTTGCTATTTTCAGGTACAGGTGTGAGTAAGTTGTGAATGGATTTTACTATAGCAGGGCTAAATGACTAAAGAAAATACAGCAGAAACCTCCGATACTTGCCTTGACATGTAGCTACTAAAGTATGTAGGATTTGTTTGTATATTGGACAAGGATAATTATTTGATCTAGTGCTAAACCAACACATCTTGGTCCCTTGTTAGAGGCTAGAGTCTTTCCATATGAAAATTAAATTTCTTTTAATTTGGTTAAACTTATGCAAGAAGTATGGGTGAGTCTAGATTTTGTAGCACTACTAGATGACGTGCCCAGTAACAGAAATTACTGACAAAATTTTTAAAAATATATATTTTCAAGAGAGTGCTTTGGGGGTACATATTAGATAGATAGCCCATCTACATTTTGGTAAACTATTGATTTTTCGTACTTATTTTATATAAACTTATGCCATAAACAGTACAAATTTCATCAGAGGTCACATTTATGGTGGTTGTTGTTTGCTTGTGTTTGAGGCCCAAAGTTATAGATTAAATACTTTTGTAACATTTCTGCAGTGTCTAGCTAAGGTAACCTTAGAGTTTAAACTTAAATTATATAACTCTCGGTTCCTATACAGTGGCATGCAAAAATCTGAGCACCCTTGCTTAGAATGTCTGTTACTGTAAATAGTTGAGTGAGCAGAAGATGAACTGATCACCAAAAGGCATAAAGTTAAAGAGGACATATTTCTTTTCAACATTTTATGCAAGAGTAGTGTATTGTTTTTGTTTTGTACAATTCTACAGTGAAAAAAGGAAAGGATCACCATGCAGAAATTTGGGCACCCTGAAATATTTGTGGTGTCAGATAACTTTTTTTTAAACCAAGGTCTCAAACCTTAATTAGCTCATTAGTGCTATGGCTTGTTCACAGTCATCGTTAGGTAACTCCAGGTGATGCAAATTGCAGAGCTGTATAAATTCTCTGACTCCTCAAGCCTCATCTCAAGAATCAACAGCCATGGGCTCCTCTAAGCAGCTGCCTTAGCACTCTGATAAATAAAATAAGAAGATAGCAAAGCATTTTCAGGTTTCTTCAGTTCATAATGTTATTATGAAATGGCAGTTAACAGAAATGGTGGAGGTCAAGATGACCAAGAAAACTTTCTGAAAGAACTGTTCATTGGATTGCTAGGAAGGCAAATAAAACCCCCTGTTTAACTGGAAAAGACTTTTAGAAAGATTTAGCAGACTCTGGAGTGGTGGTGCAATGTACTAATGTAATATGTACAATGAACTATGGTGCAGCGAACAATTATGACCTTCATTGTAGAGTCCGCAGAAGAAAACCTTTCCTTCATCCTAGATACAAAATTCAGCACCTGAAGTTTGCAAATGAACATCTAAACAGCCCTCATGCATTTTGAAAATAAATCCTGTGGACTGATGAAGTCAAAATAGAATGTTTTGGCCACAATGTGCAACAATATTTTTAGAGGAAAAGAACACCTCTCCAAATATTAAAAGCATGGTGATGGATCAGTTATACTTTGGGCTTGTGTTGCAGCCACTGGCACAAGGAACATGTCATTGGTAGAGGGAAGAATGGATTCAAATAAATACCAGCAAATTTTGGAAGCAAATATCACACCATCTTTAAAAAAGTTGAAGTTAAAAAATAGGAATGGTCGTACAAGATAATGATCTGAAACACACTCTCAATCTATAGTGGAATACCTCAAGAGGCGCAAGCAGACGGTTTTGCATTGGCCCTCATAGTCCCCCGACCTAAACATCATTAAAAATCTGTGGATAGATCTCAAAAGAGCAGTGCATGCAAGATGGCCCCTAGAATCTTGGAAAATTAGAAGCCTTTTGCAAGAATGAATGGTCCCCCAGTAAGAACTGAAAGACTCTTAGCTGTCTACAAAAAGTGTTTACGAGCTATGATACTTACTGAAGGGGGCATTACAAAGTACTGACTGTTTGGTACCCTAACTTTTGCTTCAGGCTCTTTTAATTTTTTTTGGAATTTTGTACCTGTGAATGATTGAAATGAAAATGTAATCTTGTTTAAAATATTAAAGAAATGCATTGTCTTTAATTTTATGCCTTTTGGTGATCAGTTCATCTGCTGCTCACTTAACTATTCACAATAACTAACATTTTAAGCAACATGCCTAAACTTTTGCATGCTACTGTAGGTAACACACTACTTGATGCGATCAGTAAGATAGTGTTAAGTAAATTGTTCTATAAATTGACCAATGCATTGGTTTCATTTCAGTTAAAGACCTTGCAGAGTGAATGGACTGCTCGTCAAATGTCATCTCAAGTTTTGTGTGGTGAAGAACTAAAAGAAGATGGATATTCGCAAAAATTGCACCATCCACGTCTTAGGTATGCAGTGAGACAATAATTCACAGAAGAGAAAATTTCCTGTGGGGCTCATTTTGTTCCAGTCTACTATGTCACTTAAGTGGCTGTATTCACTTAGACATTTCTCTTGGTTTCTGTAGTTCTCCATGATTTATTCTGTACAAAAAATACTTAATTAGAAAAAGTATGCTATTAAGTAACATCATAATCCCATGGCATTCAATAAAATTACCATTTTCCAAGATATTAAAAAGATAAAATTTAGAAAGGTATTGCATTTCCAGAGAAAAAACCTTTGCAAGTACAGTTTATGCAGATTCAATGTATGCAATATCTATTTACTACTTTCCTAAGAATTAACTCCCGTTTTTAAGATGGACGTTTCCAGGCCTAGTTCCAAATATCTATCTTTAAAATTTATTTCATAACAGGAGTAAAAGTCATCTCTGTCCAATTAGAGTGTGTTAACTCCAGCTTAACTACATTTGTCTTGGGGGAAGTTACATGTTTGATTTGTACCTCTAACAGGGACTACATCAAGATATCAAAAGAACATGCAAAGAAAATTTGAGCTACAATTGGTAAAACCACAGTTCAGTTTCCAAAGGGTTGAAAATCCATCAAAGCACAATAAAGTACATTATGAAACATGCTATAGATTCACCACATGCATGATTGTTTGTAGAAAAGATTGCCCTCCAGACTTGAACACAAATTAGACTTGTGGCAAAACTAACGCATAACAGTTTTAACAGTTAAAAAACAACCATATATTTAATGATATCCTTTGTCTTTAATGCATCTGGGCATCATGGGATAGTGACAAAATTGAACCCATTAAATAAAAAAAAAAAAAAGTTTCCATAAGATTTCCACTAAAGTTTATCATAAAACATATGGAGATATCCAGAAGTCAAGATGAATGAGGTTCTATGGTCTGCTGTAAAATTAACCATTTGTGCTTGATACAAATTTCATATTTTAAAATAAAAACATCTGTATTGTGATTAATTGTGGCACTAACAGTATGCAATGGTCTTACAAGGTTCGTGAAGATTAAAAAATGTACTTGCACCAAATAATTCTGAAAGAAGTTCTTTAGCACCCATAAGAGATCAAAGATTTAAGAGAGGAAGTAATCACTAAACAAACAACCAGCCTATAAGAGCTTTAGAAATAAATCCATGTTTTGAGTGGTTTAAGACTCAGATTAAATTAGTAGATTATCTAATGGGTCTAGTCTATATTCAGCTTTATGGAGCTTGAATAATTTTCTAGTAAGTATATACTGTAATATACAGTATGGAAGACACAAGCTTCATATTTTGTTTAGCAGCACGTTAATTAAGAAAAGGAAACCTGCTAAAAGAAAAGTAGTTGTGAAGCCAGTTCTTATTTGGGCAATCCCATTGTTTTTTTAAGCCATAGTGTTTTATGTACAGTACACCCCCAACATTTGCAGGGGTTATGTTCATAGAGCACCCGCGAATTTTGGATGTGGTTTAAAAAAAATGCCTATTTTTATAGTTTAAACCCTAAATATGCCCCCAAAATACTTTAATTTCAAAATCGGCTTAATACATTACGTAAAAATAAAGAATGTAAAGGTAAACCTGTATACTGTTTTCTATATCTCCTGCAGTGCTAGAATGTAAAATACCGATGTTACCGCTATATGTACTGTAATTCATGCAAGCACGTTTTCATTGCCAGAAGCCTCAAAAGGTGCAGGGCATTTCGGTGGCATCTTGGGGCTTTAACCCTTAAACTGCTACCTACTTGGGGGTTAATGCATCCCTGGACGCCAAATACATTTTTGCTGCACTTTATGTAAACGTCACAATTCACAAAGAAAAAGTGAAATTTTAATAGAATACATTTTTTTTCATGCAAAGAGCATCACAATGATCATTTTACACACTGCTAATGAACTGTAAAAACTATTTAAAAAAACAAACAAACAAAAATCTACTGGAACAATATGTACAAGAAGCAACTGATGTCATGGATGAAATTAAGTAAATCACCGTAGCCAACTGGGCTTGAACTGGCAGCATGCAAGCACACAGAGGTAAACGCTGGCGCTGGCAGGCTAGTGCAGGTGCTCAATCCCAGTGACAGTGAGGCTGCAGGGTGTCGTGCTTGGGTCACAGAATTGCACAGAAACAAAGGAGATTGTAGAGACAGGAACTTTATTCAAGCACATCAAGCAAACATGTCTCTTTCAGAAGTAAAATGAGCTCGGTATGCAGTTAGTTATCGATTAAAAGAATAGGCAAACATCATAGGGGAGCACAACGGGAGCGGGACCCGCAACAGGAGCAGAGGATGTCTGGGGGAGGAGAGAGAGAAACAAAGCAATCAGCCAAAAAGGACACGTGCTGTTCAGACTTTTAAGTATGCGTAGCATCACGCGAGAAGCATATCACGCGACAGAGCAGCCACAAGTAAGCCCAGCAAGTAAAGGAGCAATGTGAAAGTAGTCTATCAGCATTTTTTGAGGGGCAACCGTGTCTTCTAGGGGTGCATTTAGCCCCCCTGCTCACAAGGGGCTGGCAGTGCTCATGAGCTGGCTGTTCAATGAAGGTATGGCACTGACTGATCAGCTTCTGCATGCTCACAAATGGCACTGGGAAATGACTATAGCTGGTTGTGGCGGTTTAAGGGTTAAGAGGAACAAAATGGAAAACTCAAGAACACTCAGCTGGAGATGCATTACAGTCAATCAGCAGCAAGGAGAAATGAATAATGCTGTAGCGGTCCGGTGCCGCTAAAATTTACACTGTCGAAGACGGTGATTTATTTATTTTTATGGGGGAGATTCCACGGACGCACCCAGCCTTGACCCGACCCACATACACTCACAGAGACAAAAATAAAGCAAACCGGTAATAAAAAAGCAAATAAAGAATATAATAAAAACAAACGAAATAAATGAAAACAACGATACCACCCCTGTTCCCCTTACAGCGATTACACATTAAATACAACAAAGCACCAGCAAGACACACACAGTAAATCATGAAAAACGTCAACAGATGAAATGTAATGATGAAGGTAGTCCAGAGATCCGCTAGTTCCTGAAATGGTAAAGACGGGTGGACGGGTTCAGGAGCGCTCCTTTCTTTGCAGGATGGCCATGAATCCACTTACAGTCCTCATGTACACAGGCAGATGCCAACCACAAAACAATCCAGGACAAAACAAATAAGTACAGGTAACCCATCAGAAGGCAGGCAGACAGGAACTTGTAACACAAATTACAAAAACTTTTTTTTTGCTTTTGGTCACCGGCCCCCTTTTTAAAAGCTGCGCTGACATCCTTTGACCCCAACAGCCCCAGCACCCTCAGCAGAAGACCAATCAGAGTCACTGCTGGGAGTTGCAGTTTCAAATTCTATTGGCTACTTTCACCATCCCAAGATGCGTTTTCCTCTACAGCTGCTTCCTGTTCTCTCTACAGTGCAGTATTGCCACGAAAAAAGCCATAAAAATTGCGGAGGATATTTGTGGTTTCTGCTAACAATTATTAGATAGGTTCTAAGGAAAAATCCGCGAATGACAGAGGCCGTGAACTCTGAACCGCGACTTTGCGTGGGTCTACTGTATGTATACGTACATTTAACAGTCAAAAATATAACCAATCACAATCCCCATGCTTATTAAAACCCATAACAACACAAAAAGGTTAATATTTGGCAATACAGCTAGTATCTTCCTAAAGTTATCTTTACTTCTTACTGCTTTCTGAGACTTGATATAATGCCCAGGAAACCATACAAAAAACAGTTCACACAAGGCAATGTTAAACGTTTAAGAATGTAATTGTGAAACTAAGTCTACTAAGAATGGGTTATAGTGTTTTGCACTATTAACAAACAAAATATTTCAGTCAGCTTCCACGTCTAAGTTTCCCCCGAAATGGTCATGGCTCTATGATTTTTGGCTGAAGAAGGCACGACCAAATATTTTCTGAAAGGGAATGAATATTTATATTTATTATTATTATTTTATTTATAACAAATGCAGAAGGTGCTGAAATAGTTTTTTACTTTGAGGTTTATGCATTGATCAGTGTCACAATATCATAATTATATTGAAACTGAATAAGCGAATACTTTTCTTTAGTTGCTGCATTTGATTTTGATTAAAATGTGGATTTTCAGGAAAATTCTTTGTATTCCATGGCTGATTTTTTTTTTTTTCCTTTTCCTTTTACATATCTGCCCTGCATGGAATTCAACAGTAGTTTTCATAAAATACGCTCGAATTTGCAGGTTGGACCAATGTGAAGTGTATTTGTTAAAAGCAACTAAAATAACCAGAAACAAATGACTGCCAATTGAAAAATTATGCAAAATATACCCTTCCCAGTAATAACACACCTCGTAATTGTTCCTCATTCCGCATAAAAACATACCAGGTGAATCAGTTTCAAAAGAAACAGGGGTATAAATATACCTATAAGGAGATAGAAAAGGTAGAAAATACAGCACACTCTAATGGTTTGTGAAATTACTGCTTTCCCAAGCCTTCTGTCTCTTTTAAAGGCATTTGAGGAGTCCTATATATATATATATATATATATATATATATATATATATATATATATATATATTTATATAATATATATGGAACTCCTCAAATGCCTTTAAAAGATGCCTTTAAAAGAGACTATATATATATATATATATATATATATATATATATATATATATACACACACACACAACTGTAATATATATATATTCATTGCATTCGTAGTCTGAGTCTCGACAACCTGAATTGTGTGTGTATATATAATATTATTTATTTATTTATTTATTTATTTATTTATTTATTTATGTATTTTTTATTTTTAAAGTAGTATTCTCATTTGAGGGGTACGTTAGCTGACCATAATGAGAATATTATGAGTACTGACACCTGATATTTTACACCGATCCATGTCCTAATTTGTGTGCATAATTATCATTGTGCTGTGACTAAATCCAAAATAAGCCTTAAGGGAACCCTCACTGAGAAATAAAACACATGCAACTCTGTAAAATTATAATAATGAAAGATTTACAAAGCATTTAATATCTTCTTCGTGGGAAGGAAAAAGGGCAAACAAAAAAGATATTCTAGCCATTACTTCAAATAGTGGAACGAGTCAGTCCCATGCCTTGGCTTCATTACACAATTAGTGTGCCCCAAGATTGGTAATCTGTGAGTGCATATGTTTTTTTTTGTTTACTTATTACTAGTTTGTGGCTATTTATTGTATTTTGGTTGTGGTTATTGTTCCATCTGGGTCTTTTGTTGTTTGAGGCATTGTAACGCAGTGATTGGCACTGCTGCCTCACAGCTCAAATCTCATTTCTGTCCGCAATAATTGGTCTATCATAGTTGTCAAACACTTGCTAGCCCTTAGATATAATTAAAATGTCATTGCACCTTTCTAATTCACTAAAAAGTATTAAAGTTCCTCCTTCCTCATTGACATCAGTGCATGTTGCGGAGTTTGGAAAACTCATGGTGAAGGAAACTCTGCAGTGTTCTCTCATCACTAGTAAAAATAAACCCACAGCTCATTTCATACTGTTTATACTCTTCATCTTAGAGAACACAAGTAGTATAATTCCTTGAATCTGAAGAACATAGTATTAAGTTGTCTATAAATGACGTTGGAGTTAAAGTCTACATCACTGTGCAACATTTTATTTTAATCTAAAGTATATGTTGATCAATTCAGCAAGTTTTATAATAAATGCTAATCACCACATTTACATTTAGCAGTGTTAAAGATGGCTCTTTTCCTTAAGCCTCGTGTGCCTTTCTTCACTTTTTCTTGTTTATTTGTATATAATGATTCAACTCTTGTTGGATAATGAATTAGCCCACTGGAACTAAAAATTAGAAAGATATTTTAGTCTGCTATAACACAAACATTTGTCAAGGGGAGCTTCAGTATCAGTTTGTTTTAAAACTACTCAGAGTATTCAGAAAGAAGCATCACTCTTTGTTTTTCTTATCTTTTCAGATTCCTCTGTTCAAGAATGAAGTTTTTGAGGTCTCGAATTGCAGAACTTTCTAGAAAGCAAGCATACAGACCAAATGACCAGCAGTATGAAAATTTGTACAAAGATATGCATCATTTTACTACTAGCATTGCACAGGTTTCTTGGGTTCAAGATTTGCTATCACGTCTACTAAAAATGCTTGAGACTAAAACAAAGGTAGAGATACAAAATCTGTTAAATGAAGAGGCAACATGGCAGCTTTCACTCCATCATTTCATCAATAGACTTACAGAAAAGTATCCTTTATATCCAGACATTGTGAGCCCAGTGAGGGCATCTGTTCTTCAGATACAACATGGGATGCGCCTTGTTGCATCAGAGGTTTCTGCTACTCTTTTTCATGTGCCTCATTTGTCAGAGTTTATGTCTTGCCTTCTAGCATTTCCTTCTTTGTCCCCTGGTTTTCCATCTTATTTGGCCCGCGCTGAACATCTGTGCTCTAAAGTTGCCTCGGAAGTCTTAAAGAATACTGGAAAACTTCTGAGCAAGGACGTTGCTGTTTCTCCTGACCAAGTACAGCTATTGTTGAATGCACTACATTTCCTACTTTGCCATGTGTTGTCCTTGGGATACTTGGACTTGGACACCTTAAATCTGTTTAGACACATATGTCAGGTGGGTGTGTGTTTGTACTGTTTGATTGATATTTATGGATGTCACTGTATTTGTTTATATTTTTGTTTCAGGTTGCTAGGTACTGTTGTTGAAGCAGATTAGGCAGCATGGGCACCCTCAGCCCAAAAGAAGGCACTAGCTTATTTATTGTAGTGCGCACATACAGACTCGATTCAGATTATTTGAGCAACTGGCAAATACGGCAATGTTATATTTATTACAGTTCTTTTCACAAAATATCCCCTCTTCAATCAATTTCCCATCATCTGCTTTACAGAGTTTCTAATAATTATGACCTCGTTCAACATCTTTTCTCATAACAATTACCAGGTATTGCAGACTTTCTCATAACAATATCTTGCTGTCATAGAATTTCTCATAACATTTTACCCTTCACTATCTGTTTCTTCATTAAAATCCCTCTGGCTCAAACGACATGTTTGACACCTGGAGGTGAACATCACCTAGTCACTCCTCCCTAATCCTGAGCAGTTAAAGATTGAGGGCCTTTGGTTAATTAGTTCTCACCACTACTTTGGACAGTTAATGTTTACTTGTTGCACTAGCATCTCTTAATGCTGACGTAATGGATAGCCGTGTCAGTTAGGCAGTAGCATGCAGCTTTACCGATAAGGGCTAAGCTGCAGAGAGCTTGCTGTGGTGCCTCTTGACTGCTTGAAATAAAAGTACAGGTTCTTAATTAATTCTTACATAGTTTTAAAGTGGTTTAGTATACTCTTATGTGACTTTATTATTATTCATAAAGAGGCACAGACATATAAACTTAAATGCTCCATTACACTACACGCCAAAAGAGTTCAGAAACCTCACAATATGAAGAAGAAATAATGATTTGGCTCCTGATCGATAACTGTGCAGCCCACAACATGCTTCCACATTTACATAATGTTCATATTGAATTCCTTCCACCCAATTGCACGGCAGCGCTTCAGCCATTGGTTTTGGGCATCTTTTGCACCCTGAAAGTGTATTATCCAAGGAAATGCTGAGAAAAATTCTCGTCAGCATAACTTGTAGGCAGGAGGAGATTAAAATTAACACGAAAGAAGCTATTGAAATGATTGCAAACGCCTGGATACAAATTAAAGAAAGCACTACAGTAACAAATACAGAATCTCATTACAACAAAATTTTCATTACAACGAACTCACAGGGACCTAAAAAAATATTTTGTTGTAATGGAATTTTACCTGTATATGCACTAATTTTATATATATATATATATATATATATATATATATATATATATATATATATAGATATATAGATAGATATATAGATAGATATATATAGATATATAGATATATGTAGATATAGATATAGATATATAGTGGCAAAGGTGCTATATAAGCATTGACCTGACACAGACTTACAGCAGAGGCACATATAAAAATAAACAGGTTTTTCATTTTTCTTCATTCATGGGGCATGTCTTCCCTATGTCCCACAGGCCCAACACAGTCCAAAAACACCCAAAAATCATTCCTCTTCCTTCACTCCTCCCATCTCTGGCGCCTGGAGTGGTGACTGTCGGCTCCTTTTATAGGCCACCCGGAAGTGCTACAGATGCTCGTTGACCTACTTCCGGCTGCATTCCCGCCCAGATGGGCTCGTTAGGCTGTGCAGCTCCCCCTGGTGGTGGCCACGGAGCCCAACAGGAATGAGCTCCGGTGTTCCAAAATATTGGCCCCGATGCAACCCAGGGGGGGCTGCCAACAAGTGTTCCAGAGGACGTAGTGTGCATCCCATGACTGCTCCCCCAGATCCAGTGTCAAAGGGGCATCCCGACTAGGCATGAGTCCCGGCCATCTGCCACAGTATATATATGTGTGTTTGTGTATATATATACTGTGTATATATATATTATATATAATTATATTAACTTTCTCCACATTTGAATCGCGCATGTGTTTTTTTTTTTTTTTTTTTTTTTTGAGCCTTTCAAATTGCACTTCTTTCATAATCTGCTCTGCATGTGTATAGCGCCAACGCTTGTGAATGTCTTTATGAAGTTCTACTTTGTCTTTTACTCTGTCTTTTAATTCTGAGCCCGATTGGACTTGCTTTGTTTCAATTTCACTTGTTACGGGCTGATAATTACTTGCCTTATTTTCTGAATTTGCACCTAGATTATTTTTTCTTTTTTCTTTCCAACGCTTTTGAGTCTCTTTTCTCCACACTGCTTTCTTCTTCGCTTATTCATCGTCGTTTCATTTATAACGTATTGTCCTTATACGCTTTATATGCGTTGAGACCCCGGATCTGTATGTGCTCAAATCATTCACAAGACTGAATGTTTCGCTGCCCCGTTGTCTTATTTGATAGATTGTAAGTAGGGAGTGTCTTGCAAGAATCTCATGTTCTACGTCATCGTGAGACGGTCCTGGGTCAATCTCTTGGCACAATGTCTCATGTTTACGGTCCCCGCGAGACGCACCATGGCAAGTCTCTTTGGTCTTGCATGTCCTTTAAATGTCTTCTGAGAAGATCACGTATCGTAGCCTTGCTTTTGCTTTCAAGGCAAGGATTTTTTTTTATAATAGAGAGATATATCTATATGCACTAATATGAAAGCTTGCCAATAGTGTTCCCATAATTAAGCATTGAATGCTTAGAGAAACTTGTTTAATCAATGTCAGGCAGAAGACCCAGCACCTGCATTCCTAAAACAAAATCTAGCTGCTTGTTAGTTCACCTCTTTCAAAGAACACAACATCCTTGATTCACAGAAATTTAAAAACAAAGCAAGTGAAAGGGCAGGCAGGCCGCTCATGTATGCTAAAATTAATTGTGCCTTTCTTAATTAACACCTTCATGGTCTAAGACAAACTGTAACCCTTACTATTTTAACATGCACCAGGATGTAATCCTTATTTTCATATATGCTCATGATTCTCTTTGAATATATGCAAATCATCAAATTTAAGAATATACTTTTCTATACTGTTTCATATCATTTGGAAACTGTAGTTAGGCAAAAATCATTAGGTTAGAAATTAGTTTTCTGTATGGTGTAGGTAGACACATTGCTTATCTGGCAGCTGGTGAAGTAAACATCTCGGACTGCTTCCTCTTTGGTTTCTGTTTACAAACTAAATAGCATATATTGTCACTAGAAGTATTATTAAACCTGTTTAAGCAAATATAAAATGCTCTTAAATGGAAATATTGCATACATATTAATGGAGGAGTAAAGAGATGCGGTGAAGAACATAAATACTCCCTGTGCCTGACAACTGTGTGTTTTTGATTATTCCTATTTTACAAATTCATTATTTTAAGACATTTTCTGAATATTTTGCTGTACTTACCTGTATTGTTGTCTCTTTAAAAAAATGCAGGAGAGTATTTATAATTGTTTTATTGTTCAAAAACTTTAATTCTGTTAAAAAATCTGATGTTTTTTAAGCATTGATTCAGAGTAATACTGTCATGTAAAAAATTACCATTACTTTGCTGTCATTTTTGCTTTTACATTTTTATATATATTTAGACCAAGTGTACAGTTTTATAAAACTTTTGGAAGAGTACAGTATGTTATAAATGTCAGAATATGTATATTACAAAAAATTGTCCACTTTACATCTCCACATACAAGGCCTTTCAAACAGTCATTCTCATAAGCATCTGCTTCCCATCCATTCCTAAACCCCTTTGTGTACTACTAAAATTAATGTAATAAGACTTTTAAATCTAAAACATTATTTCTGAATGCTTACATTGTATAGTTTGTGCTTTGCATTATCAAATATGTGCTGCATTGTAACTGCCCAGATGCAAGAAATTTGAAATATCTATATAAGCTAACTTCTCTTTGAAAGTATTCTTCATAGAGCTGTGCTTCTGTAAAGTAAATATTGTTAATGGAAATATGAATCTTAATTAAACTAACAGTCATTACAGTAGAATTTTCATTCTGTCTTTGAAATTTACAGGCTGTAGTCAATGAATGGGATGAGCTGGAGCTTCTTGCAAGACAGAGGGAGAAAGAGAAAACAAGTTTGTATCACTATCGTAGCCAACAGCACGGATCAGGGCTAAGTGAGGAGGAGGAGGAAGAGAAACAATTTAGAGCCTTATTTCCACAGTATGATAAGGTGAAAATTTTCATTTTGTCATTTCCAGTTCAAAATTTGGCTCGTTCTATTTCATTCGACTCTTTATTGGGAGTGGCAATATGGTAAAGTGGAGACTGGATTTGAGTTCTTGTCTGGTTGCTGAGTATGTGGAAGATGCACAGTTTCTACTTGCCCCCATAGGTTTTACTTTAGGTATTCACTAGTTTTCCCCCATATTCCTAGGTATCCATCCAAAGTTAATTGACCAGTCTAAATTAGCACTGGTATTTTTGTCTTAGAGTGCCCTGCAACAGAATAGCAGACCATTTCAGGGTTGGGTCTTGCCTTTGTACTTTGTCATCCTACACAACACTAAATTGGATTATGTGAGTCAGAAAATGGTAGATACATCCACATTGTCTGAAGGCTGTATTTGTTGTTGTAATTACATTTTAAGATGTAGAAAGTAATCCTTTGTGCAGCATTGTGGCACAGTAGTTAGCACTGCTGCTTCACCATCATTCTAAAGTTTTGTTTTTCAGCATGGATTTTTTGCCAGCTACTTCATTATTCCATTATTCCTCCCATATTTATGCTGATTGGGTTAGGTTAATTGGCAACTCTAAATTGACAAATCAAGAATGTGTATGTGTTCAAGGGTCCCTGAAATGATCTAGCTCATTGCTTGGGAGACAAGCTCATTAATATCATGTTAGGGTACAGATTCTGTGACTAGAATTATGTCTGGGTCAATAGTAATAGTTTATGTTGAGGATCAAAAATGTATTTTTTATCCTTGATTCTCTCCTTTTGCCCTGACTTGTTCCTATTTTGGCCTGCTATTTGATTATATTGCAGTGTATAAGGGACTCAACACAATTTTTATATTACACTTTTTATCTTGAAATAACACTATAGTTTTATTGAGGGTGTTAACATGTATCCTTTTTTCTCACTTCATGTAAAGGATTTTACAGATATTGTATCTGAGCCAAGTTTAGAGTCTGTTTCCACTGATAATTTGGAAGATTCAGAGAACAACTCGTCTGAGTCCTGCTCCATTTCCTTGAGTTGTATGTGGACATTGATACAGGTTCACCAACGGATTAGCATGGAGTTCTCTCACTCACTTTGGTACCAGCCAAGTTCTTCAGCCTGCCAGCCAAAGGATTATCTCTCTGCCCTGACATCATCCTATCAAACAGCTGCTCCCTTGATGGCAAACGTTTACCACTTGATTGGTATGTTTTTCAACCATTTGGCACAGAAACAGAAGCTATTAACTTGTATTCACTTTTAATAGTACAGTATGCATTTTGATTTTTTATAGACACATCTTAAAATATAAAAGGATTTTTCTCAGATTTTGAGTCTTTGTTAGACTGAGAGTACATTGCATAGAATTTTATGTTCTGTTAGATTTCATTTCCTGTTAAATTATCGCTGTGCCATGCAACTTCCCCTTGTCAGCAAGTGGGCCTACAGTTACAGTAAGATGAAAATCTGGTATTTGAAAAGTAGAAATAAGAGCAAGAATGTTGCATGTTGTGCAGAAAATTGATATTCACACTAACAAGTGCTATACACTAATTTAAAATGGACATATGTAGAGTCATTACTATGTAGCAAAATGGAGACTATAAATACAGATATAAATGCAATTTCTTTTTGAAATAATATTTTTTTTCCTGAGTTAATAAGAATTTCAAATTGTTCATATTGTGGTTTTTATATAAGTTCACTGGACAACAGAAAAATTTATAAGAATGATTTAATGCACTACTCTCCATATGTAGTCAAAATTGGCATTTTTGCTGAATATGCAAGCAATTCACATTTCAGCTGAAGAGGTTTATGAATTTCATCCTTTATTCTTAGAGTTTGTTCTACCTTGCCTCCATTTATACTGAGCCCATATGCTTGAACTTTGTAGTACCTATCCAAGTACTATAAAACTTAGTTTAGCTTCATGATTTTCACTTTCTAACTGGATAGCATGCTTAACTAATTTATGGCATAATAATCTACTCTTGTTTGAAAGATTCTGCAGAGAATTTGCTGTTTTGTTTTGGAAGGTTTCTAACCCCTCTTCCCTTTTTGCAAGTAAAACCCTTTCCCTGGTTGATCTGAAGTGTAGCACTGCCAAACAGAAATAATGTGTCTGATTCCATGCTGCCAACATTTGTTGTCTTTATGTATATATTATTTTTTTGTTGAAAAGGCCATTGTCGAACAATTCATAGGGAATGCATTGTGGGCTCTGGTTGATATAATTAAACAAAAAAATACAGTTATATAAAATGAATTGATGTTAATGCCAGTTTTCACTTAAAAATAGAATTTTCTTGTTTTGGAACATTAGGAAGGATTCTGAAGCAAGAGCACATCTTAGAGAGGGATTTAAATTGTTTCACATTTTTCCTGTATCTGTGTCAGCTGCTTCAAAGGTCCATCTCTTTTAGATGGGTATATTTTTGTAAGAAAACAGAACTGGACTTCCACAAGTTTCAGTGAAGCAACTATGCAGTGGGTGGCAGATGAAGTGTGTTCTTTTTGAAAGTGGCAGTATATGTCTACAGACTCTTTTCATGATGTTTTTGTTTCAAAGCAGTTCTTTTTATATCTCCAAAGAAACATTGTCTGCCATTTTCATTTCTAAAAATTTGTTTTTGGAGTAATAGAACAAGTGGCAAGGCTTGGCCACTTTTACTTATATCTAGTTTTCATTTAGACTATAACTGCAACATTATTGGTTATGGACCTTTTTTTTTTTTTTTTTTTTTTTTTTTTTTAAACAAAAGTTTTCCTCATTTCATCTGAATTGGCCAAGTGTCAGTGCTGTTCAACTAGGTTAATGGATGGTTACAGGAAACATGAACAATAAAAATCTCACTAAAAGTGCTTTATGACTTGTGTTTACTTCCACTGAACTCCCCTCAAGATATCAAAAGTTTCTAACTCTGTAATCTCTGAATTTGCTATGCTTTTTGTTAATTTGAAAAAAAGCAGTGACCTGAAAAGTACTACAGTGGCATTTCATCCAGTTCTGGTGAGTGTTAAAAAAACAGGTGAAGATAACATGGATGGCCTCATAGCTGTCACTCCTTAGAATGTTAGAAGCTTTTGGGAACTGCTTGAAATGACTTGGTAAATAAAACACTAGAAAAACAAGAAGAAACTCTGAGAAATGAACAGAGCAAAGCTTCTTGTAACCACAGAATAGCTAATGTATTTTAAACATACCTAGTATCTTCTTAAACCTTTTTTGCTTTACCCAGGAAACTGGTTTTTGAAAACCATGTAGAGGTCAGTCCACGAGGACTGATCCAGAATTGTTAATTCCTGATCTCTACTGATTGCTGAATTGACTGCTCTTTGGCTTGCTCTATTGCAATATTACTTTTGTCAAGCAAAAAGTTGAAGGCACTAAAGAAAATTTGTTTTCCTTACAATATTTTCCAGGGTTCTTTTAAAATTTGACATAAAGAGTGACAACCAAATAATCAAGGCCTGCTTTCAAGCATTTTAAGCACTATTGAACCCACACTTAAACATAGTATGATTCTGGTTTGGGATCTATTCCTGGGACTAACATTATTAATAGTATTGTCATGATCAGTCTTCAAACAAGCCTAAAACAAAATGAAAAAAGTTGATCATGGGACTGTCTATTTTCTAACAACTTTTATTAATAAATGAAACCACCCCCAAGAAGAGACAAGAAACTTAATAAATTAAATAAAAATACTATGACAAACTGCGACAAATTCCTTAGCACTAATCTAAAGTTTAGTTTTAACAAAACATACCCAATTTAAGCAAGAAACAAGCCAGAAAGGACCCAAGGCTAGCAGAATTAGGAAATGCCACTACACATCACTGATCTGCGCAGGTGCTTTAAATATTGTAAGTCACAAGGGCTTCCTCATAATTCGCTGGATCTAGACAAAGTTCATCTGAGACGGTGGCCTTGGTGTTTGACACAAAACCAAATAAGATAGATACATAGAACTTTATTTGTCCTCATGGGAAAATTTGGCATTTTACAAAAGTTTGTTAAATAAATAAATAAAATAGATAAATACATACACACACACACACACACTATGGTCCTAACACCCACCAGCATGACTAAAAAGGAAGAAAATTATATATATATAAAAAAAAAGAGAACTTCTGACTTGGCTGCCACAGTCACAGTTTGGCATTATACAGTAGTTCATTGCCATTGGTATAAAGGAGCCCCAGTAGTGTTTCCTGAGACCCACCACGGTGTAAAAAAAAAAAAAAAAACACAAAATGGTGAAGGATGTTGCTACTCACATTAAAGGAATGCAGTCCCCTGTGCAGTTTCTTATATAGTTCCTTTGTGTTACAAGACCAGTCCAACCTGTCATTAATGTTAATTAACTAATAACTGAAGATTATTAACACAAGGCTAGACAAGGGAAAACCCCTAACAAGCATAATACAGGTTTCTGCTAAAAATAATAATGTTAATAAATCTAATTGAAGTAAATTCCTGAGATGGTTAACCTGATGATTTCCTGGGCTTAGTGTGTAAAAAGGGTTTGTACTGTGCTCTGCATGTACCGCTCTTCGACCTCTTCAGCATATTGGTCACAGTATAAATAAATTCTTGCTAGGATTTGATGTTATAGGTGCCTTTTTCTAATTTAGATCTCACCAACTTTTTTCCATCTTATTCTTTTTCAGGTTGTGAGCATAATGAGCATCTCCTTGGTAGTCAGCTTTTGATAAGTGCCCTCATTCAAAACACAATATTGAATAACACTTCAACTGACCTGTTTCTGAAACCCAGTGGATCATATGATTTTTATCAGCATGCCAACATTGCCCAAGTTAGGCTTTGTCATCCTGTTCTTGAGGATCTCAACAAGGCTGTTCAGAGCAGGCTTCAGGAATGGCCTGAACACCCAGCTCTCATGCAGGTGAGCCACTTAATTCTTCAGATTACTCACAAAATAAATGTTAGCAGAGCTGCACAATTTGTTTCCCAAAAATGATGTATTAGTGTTGCGGTCTTTGATTCTCTGTATTTTATTACAGTCTACTAAAATATATATACTATAATACCCATGTTGTCTTTGCTTATTTATGATGCCATGTAGCAGGAATGTCTAAGCAAATAGCTGCTTTTGGAATTACTTTTATGTAGCCGTTTTCTTCTGACATCAACCCGCTGAATACCTGTAACTGAAATTTTGTTGATTAAGAGAAAGGTAATCCCCAAGGCATTAATCTGTTTTAATCAGTGGTCAAATTTGTATTATTGTTCTAAGTAAATATTATAAAACTTTATAGGGTCATTATTTTAAAACTCAATAGGTTACTTTGTCTTTATTTTTAAAACATGGTTATCATTGACATTTCACAAGCATCAACCTCTTTACAGTGGTTTCATTTATAACAAAAGATAATTTGCTATGTTTATTCAGTTACTTTTTCTTATATAGTTCTCTTTTTTGAGGTTTTAAGTTTATTCAAATGTTTAAAATTGTAAGACAGCTTGTTATGTTAGCTCATCTGTCTTATTTCATATTTCCAGACTAGTCTAATTTGTACTGTTCTCATGTAATGGACCTAATACAAGATGCAAAAAATCATGTGATTCTGTCCTGTGTGTTGGTTGCCTGTAATATTTAATCTTTATTTAAAATTTACTAATATTTTCAGGCAATATTTATCATTCATCATAAATAATTACTTTTCAGTACTTTTTTTCAGTGTACATGCTATATATCCAAACTATGAAGCATAACAAAAATGTTCTTTTCTTTTATTTATTTGTACAAGGATATTGTTTCAGTAATATGCTATGCAGTCACATTGGTTTCATTCACTTTCACATGTTCACTTTCTATGCAGAGTTTATATGATTTCTTAATATTTGGGTACTCTGATTTCCTCCCACATTGTAAATATGTTCAGGTTGTGTTGATTTCTTCTAAAGTGGACCAGCACAACTCTGTTTGTATGTGTGGGTGTATACATGCTTGTGCATCCATATTCTGTAGTTGACAGGTATCTTGTCTGTGGACGGTTCTTGCTTTGCATTTGATGCTACTAAGATAGACTTAATAAGTCTGTTGAGGTGAAATTAAGTAAGATGTCTATGGTAACTATGGGCAAGTTTCTATTTTACAGGTATGGCTTCATTGCATACAATGCTGTAACATGAAATTTGCAAATGATATTTACCTTGATGCCAGTAAAGTTTTAACCTGTGTGCACTCATCTGCTTGACCCTGTGATAATTATGTATAATTATTCTATTATGTAAACATCTTCAGTAATAATACAGTGTTACTGACAAATCTGCAGCTCATTTACTTATATGGTGATTTGCTGATCTCTTCTGTACATGTTTTATGTTTATATCCAGTCTGAAATTTCTCTGTTTCAGATTTTGGTAGTTACAGAGCGGATCCTTGCCTTTCCCATCTCAGATCCTTTAGCAAAATTCCTTAATGGCTTAGAAATTCTTCTGGCTAAAGCTCAGGTAAACAAATGACCATTACTAGTTGCATTGCACATTTAAATATTAAGTATCAATTCCTTTTCAATGTGCTTTTTGTCTTCTATCTCCAGGACTGGGAGGAAAATGCAAGTAGGTCTGTGTCTCTTAGAAAACAACTCGATGCTGTAACTCAACTGATTATACAGTGGCGCAAGCTAGAATTAAAGTAAGAATATAACGTATTATGGTGCAAAACCACTGTTAACACATAAAAAAACTCATTGATGGGACTATACAAGGTCTGTGCACCTTTTGAAAGGTTCTGTTGAATTGTGTTATTTTTCTTGCATATAGTTGTTGGACAGAAAGCCTTGATAATACTCTGAAAAAGCACTCTGAAAATTCAGCAAAGCACTGGTTTCCCATCTACCAGCTTTTGGAGAGTCACCTTCAACAGCAGCGAAACCAGGAGAACTTTGGTAAATTTGTGTTTGTTGGACACTTTTAAATTTATTTATTTATTAAATTTATTTAATTTTATTTATGTTGCAATGTAAAATTTTTTTTCATCATTTTGATTTGGAAATTGAATGTAACATAACTCCGTAACTCCTTTCATTCAATATTTAAGCAGAAATTGCAAGTCCTTTGCAATAAATATTTACTAGCTTTGCAAAACTGCTTGAACTTTATCTTACTGGATGGAGACATTTTCTTAACAGTTAGTTTCCTGCAATATATTCTAAGTTACACTGAAGTTTCTGGGCTGGGGACTCCAGAATGTTGACTATTTTGTCTTTAGGCCTCTCTGTTGTGTTTTTCACTGTATTTTTTGAGTTACCCAAATAGAAAATTGTCTTCCATGTACAGAATTTCTGGTATTGTACTGTAGGATTTCCCTGTACAGTGATACCTTGAGATACGAGTTTAATACGTTCCGTGACCGAGCTCTTAAGTCAAAATGCGTGTATCTCAAATTAATTTTCCCCATTGAAATTAATTGAAATGAGAGTAATTCATGCAAGCCCCCAAAAAACCACCCCAATTTTTTGTTAAATGTTTTTAACATAAGAAAAATGTATTTATAATGAACAAATATTGTATACAAACAAAATAAAACCTAATACATATAAGAGAATCTAAAGAAATAAACAGATGTTGGCAAAGCCGATTAGCGTATTATAATGTTTTTTTTCTTTCACTTCACTTTTGCTTAACTTAATTTTCTTTTTTACTAATTTTTTTCTTTTTTGCCACGCTTTCACCACTTCCATTCGCATGACGTTTCAATAGAAACCTGTCCAAGGAGCTTTGTTTAGTCCTCCCCTTTAGAATGTTTCTGAAATGAGTTAGGCAAGCGTCATTAAATAGCGCGGCTGCACATTCAGTTTCATTTCAGTAAAGTCTGGTGTTAGGCAAGTGACATTAAATAGCGGCGCTGCAAGTTCAGTTTCATTTCAATAAAGTCAGGTGTTAGGCAAGTGTCATTAAATAGCGCGGCTGCACATTCAGTTTCTTTTCAATAAAGTTAGGCAAGTGTCATTAAATAGCGGCGCTGCAAGTTCAGTTTCATTTCAGTAAAGTCAGGTGTTAGGCAAGTGTCATTAAATAGCACGGCTGCACGTTCAGTTTCTTTTCAATAAAGTTAGGCAAGTGTCATTAAATAGCGGCGCTGCAAGTTCAGTTTCATTTCAATAAAGTCAGGTGTTAGGCAAGTGTCATTAAATAGTGCGGCTGCACGTTCAGTTTCTTTTCAGTAAAGTCAGGCGTTAGGCAAGTGTCATTAAATAGCGCCACTGTATGATCAGTTGTAATTTTTTCAGGGTGTTTCTTTTCTTTAAAGTTCGAAACTTTTTCCCACATTGCAAACACTTCCTTTATCTCACTTTAAGAGATAAACTCCTCTGCGATACCGATCTCCTGCAGAACCTCCGTATGTTGCTGCGTATGTAGTTCCGTCAACTCCTCTGTCGTCAGTTCTACGGAATGTGCAGGGACAAGCTCTTTGATGGCTCGTATTTCGAATTTTGGCTTGTAACTCAAGACAAAAAATCAACCTAGTGACGGCTCGTAACTCAAAAAACTCGTACATTGGGGCACTCGTATCTCAAGGTATCACTGTATTTTAATTTATTTTCACATGTCTGCCAGCCCCTAACACAGAAAAACATTGCCTAAGCATGTTGCTGTTGCCTTCCTACTTTATGGCTGGAATAGTGTTCTCTATGTAATACACAGTACTTAGTGTTGTGGTGAGAAGAATAGTTTTTTGTGCAGTTTGGTCTATGGATTCTTACATTTCTTCTATATCATCTGTTGAAAACTGTAAATCTGTTATAGTTGCCATCACCTACTCGATGACCTCTTTCAGTAAGGCAGTATCCATTTTGATTTTGATTTTTTTTTTTTTTTTTTTTGTAAAACACCTTTTGCACAAATTTATATTCTCACTTTTATCCATGTCTTGAAATTAATTTTACTGTGTTTAGTGGGATCTTTTGCATCATGGAAATACATTTACACCCTTCTCTGATGAGAAATGCTTACTGAGAGATTCAAGTTCTGGTTTGAATGATTCTTGGAATGTTTATTGGTGTTTGTGCTTAGTGGATGGGGGATTTGTCAGAGACTGGTTTAGTGAGTTGGGTGGTGGCCGAAGGCAGGGACCTTGGCGGTCCGATCCTCGGCTACAGAAGCTGGCTCTTGGGACGTGGAATGTCACCTCTCTGAAGGGGAAGGAGCCTGAGCTAGTGCACGAGGTTGAGAGGTTCCGGCTAGATATAGTCGGGCTCACCTCGATGCACAGCTTGGACTCTAGAACCAATCTCCTTGAGAGGGGCTGGACTCTCTACCACTCTGGAGTTGCCCCCGGTGAGAGGCTCCGAGCAGGTGTGGGCATACTTATTGCCCCCCGACTTGGAGCCTGTACATTGGGGTTTACCCCGGTGGACGAGAGGGTAGCCTCCCTCTGCCTTCGGGTGGGGGGATGGGTCCTAACTATTGTTTGTGCGTATGCACCGAACAGCAGTTCGGAGTATCCACCCTTTTTGGAGTCCCTGGAGGGGGTGCTAGAGGGCATACCTTCTGGGGACTCCCTCGTACTGCTGGGAGACTTCAATGCTCACGTGGGCAATGACAGTGAGACCTGGAAGGGTGTGATTGGTAGGAATGGCCCCCCCGATCTGAACCCGAGTGGTGTTTTGTTATTGGACTTCTGTGCTCGTCACGGATTGTCTATAACGAACACCATGTTCAAGCATAAGGGTGTTCATATGTGCACTTGGCACCAGGACACCCTAGGCCACAGTTCGATGATTGACTTTGTGGTCGTGTCGTCGGACTTGCGGCCACATGTCTTGGACACTCGGGTGAAGAGAGGGGCGGAGCTGTGAACTGATCACCACCTGGTGGTGAGTTGGCTTCGATGGTTGGGGAGGATGCCGGTCAGGCCTGGTAGGCCCAAACGTGTTGTGAGGGTCTGCTGGGAACGTCTGGCAGAGCCCCCTGTCAGTAGTAGCTTCAATTCCCACCTCCGGCAGAACTTTGACCACGTCCCGAGGGAGGTGGGGGACATTGAGTCCGAATGGGCCATGTTCCGTGCCTCTATTGTTGAGGCTGCTGACCGGAGCTGTGGCCGTAAGGTGGTCGGTGCCTGTCGTGGCGGCAATCCCCAAACCCGTTGGTGGACACCGGCAGTGAAGGATGCTGTCAAGCTGAAGGAGTCCTACCGGTCCCTTTTGTCCTGTGGGACTCTGGAGGCAGCTAATAGGTACTGGCAGGCCCAGTGGAATGCGGCTTCGGTGGTTGCTGAGGCAAAAACTCGGGCATGGGAGGAGTTTGGGGAGGCCATGGAGAATGACTTTCGAACGACTTCGAGGAGATTCTGGTCCACCGTCCGGCGTCTCAGGAGGGGGAAGCAGTGCAGTGTCAACACTGTATATGGTGGGGATGGTGCGCTGCTGACCTCGACTCGGGATGTTGTGTGTTGGTGGGGGGAGTACTTCGAAGACCTCCTCAATCCCACTAACAAGCCTTCCAATGAGGAAGCAGAGCCTGGGGACTCGGAGGGGGGCTCCCCCATCTCTGGGACTGAGGTCACCGAGGTGCTCAAAAAACTCCTTGGTGGCAGGGCCCCGGGGGTGGATGAGATACGCCCGGAGTTCCTCAAGGCTCTGGATGTTGTAGGGCTGTCTTGGTTGACACGTCTCTGCAACATCGCATGGACATCAGGGACAGTGCCTCTGGATTGGCAGACAGGGGTGGTGGTCCCCCTCTTTAAGAAGGGGGACCGGAGGGTGTGTTCCAACTACAGAGGGATCACACTCCTCAACCTCCCTGGAAAAGTCTATTCGGGTGTCCTGGGGCCTCATGTATAACGCCGTGCGTAGAACTCACACTATAACATGGCGTAAGCACAAAAGCGGGATTGTACGTATGAGAAAAATCCAGATGCAGGAATCTGTGCGCACGCAAACTTTCACGTTCTTCCACTACATAAATCCCGATCAGCGTGAAAAGTAGCGCACGTGCACGCGCCTTCTGTCCCGCCCCAACTTCTCCCAGAATTATGCCTCTTTGAATATGCAAATCGATATAAATAGCCTTCTGTGAAAAGACAATGGGAAAAGCACAGGGGAAAATATAAGAATTTCATCGAATACCAAGTGGAGGCAAAGGAAAAACGTACTATTTGTTGGTTTAAACAGTGGTATAATCAACAAAAGAAAGTTGATCGAGTGACAGTCGGAGAAACTTGAAAGATCAAGTTCACAAAGTCGCACAGTGCCCGAAATAAAAAAGAAATCACATATCAAAGTCGCCGTGAAAAGGCGAGTTGTAGCCCACCGTCTGAGTGTCATATGAAAGCTTATTAGGGTACAGACAAAAAAAAATAGGCACACAGTGGGGAAAAAAGCATGAAATGTCAACTTTAATCTCGAAATTTCCACTTTAATCACGTAGTTTATTTTGCCATTAAAGTAGAACATCATAAACTTCATCTTAAAATCGTTTATTTTACTAGTTTCTCAAGTAGCACGTTAAATGCTTTGTTCTGTATTTGATCTTCTATGTGCTCTATGTTTGTGAATCACTACGTGCTTCCGTTCTTTCTCTTTCTCCGACAGGACACAGAATCCATTACATTCGTGATATTACAGCTCTCTGAATAATTAAAATACTGAGATGTATACGTGATATAATTTTCATGATGATAGGAATGAAAGCATGTTATTAAACATGGGAACACGGTGGCGCAGTGATTGTTCATAACTCACGCAAGAGGCTTGCTGCGCCATGAGCGACCTTCGATGAAATAATTTATTACAGAAGTACTGTCTCTTTCAAACGTACTAACCTCCAATTCCTGTCCTTACTTTTCTTTCTCCAAATACCCAATCGCCACACAATCAGCTCTGTAATAGACGTTAAGCCATCTGTAAGCTTAGAACGCCGATTCTTCAAAACTTTTAAGGAACATTGAAATATCTTCGTAGTACATGTTTAATTATTCTATCCGTCTCCTTCCAGTGTCACGTCACTACCAGCAATAACACAGCGCAAGGCAGGAGCTATCCGTGAACTAGCTAGCACTGCGGCACCGTGTCCTCACATGTTTAATTATTAACAATACAGATTATTTAAATGAAGTTAGTTTTATCTGTATACTATAAGCAACATATTTTGCTGCATTTCATCTTAAAAATGTTATTGTCGTCATACGCGCTTTATAAAGTGTCGCAGGTTGTGCAATATTATAACTGTAGTGAAAGTTTACAGTGTGTGTGTGTGTTTTCCACATGTAAATTAACAGTACATATTCTTTGTCTTCCTGTTGTTCAACAGATGACAGTCCAAAAAGCAATTTGTCCCTGTCTTCAGTGACTAGAACTCTACAGGCTTTTCTGGAAGATTCAACTTTGGGGGAGTTCCAAACAAGGCTTGAAATGATTCTGTCCTTCCATTGCCATGTGTTGCTTATTCCTGATCAAGAGGGTAAAAGTGAGTCTCAGTAAAATCTGCAGTATTTGCTGTTGCTTCTTAGAGCATAAATATTCTTTTAGTAATTGTTATGCAAAACTCTTAACTTTTTTGTTATTGTTTATTCCCAGAGGCTTTGTCCAGTCTTCTTTGGAACTTGTATAATTACTACAAACAATTTTCATACTCTATTCAGGCTAAAGTAACTGAGCTTCGCCATCCAATTGAAAAGGAACTTAAGGTAAGGGTTTAATTTTCTACATGCATTCTTATAATAAAATCTGTTGTGCCAACCCAAATTATGAGATTGTTGCTTATTTTATTTCTTATTGTTTAGTTTTTTTTTTATTTGAACTGCATTTAAATGGAGTCAATTTTCCAAAAATGTCTAATAAATCATTATTAATATTTCATCCTTAAATTCATATAATCTGGTAAACAGCTATAACTGTTTTGTCACTGACCTTGCTTATTATTTTTGACTAAACACAATAATGTTATCTTCTCACTGGGTGGCTATGTCTTTTTAAGTATTAAATGTTGTCTCTCTCTTGCTGAGATACTGTGGATAGGAGAAAAGTCAAATCTGTTATAATTGTGTGTCTTCCTGGTATCAGAAAATTAGTTTTCACCTTAATATATATATATTCGTTTTCATATCCTTAATTTCTGAAGAAATGTTTACCTTTAACCTGTTTTTTTTTTCTTTTTCTTTCTGAACTAAATATTTCAGGACTTTGTGAAAATCTCAAGATGGAATGATGTCAGCTTTTGGTCAATAAAGCAGTCTGTTCAAAAAACCCACAGGTGAGGAATACAGTTAATTAGCTTTGAACAATATCAGCTGCTTATAATATTATTTCTGCAAGTAAGGCCTCTTGAGTTTTATTTTTTATCTTGTATAAAGTATTGCAATCTTATGCAAATTACTTAGTTATTGATGTAAAGTGGATGGTATGTGAACCTTTTGAAAATGAAATCTTTTAATTATAGATTGCAACATTTAATGCATTTTAAAAGTTTTTTATATTATTTTAAATGTATTGTTTTAAACACTTAGTTCTCACTTGTTTGAATTTGTCTACTTCTTTATTTCTGCTCTTGTCCACATTTATACCTTTTTTATGTAGGTCATTATTTTTTTTGAAATAGACACACTGCTATGTGAAGAGAAGCTACTGAAAACAATAAAAAATTCTAAATAAGAATCAAACTATATAATGAAAACCTGTATGTAGTAGGCACAAAGGTCATACTCCAGAAAATGTCAATGATGTGTCTCCATTTTCTATACAGAACTCTATTTAAGTTTGTGAAGAGATTTGATGCAGCTCTTAACACTCCCTGCCGCCAAGATTTAACTGAACAAGGTATTGAGAGAAGTTTAGATTGTGTTGACAGAACCCAACAGGATAGCCCAGTTCTGCAACTTAACAAGGTGCTGAAAAGAATCCTGTTAACAGCCAGAAAAGCACAACAGGTATTGCTTTTGCTGTGGGTAATTGTCATTGTAACTTTTTATGTATAGTTTATATTTAAAATGTAATCATTTATTTCTTGAAATGTTTTTATGGTAAAATGTTTTATTTCCTTTATAACAACCTTGCATCTGCTGTGTTGTGATGGTAGAGTGTAATACATGAGGAAACACCTGAATTAGAAAGGAATTCACTTCAGTCACGTCTTGTAGCCTTAAATCCAAAAATGAGAAAGATGTGCATGAAGCTGATGAAAAAGAGTGCATTACCACAGTTGGCAGAAGATCTGGATCTGTTTACAGGTATGTGCATTGTTGTGACAAGAAGGGGGGACAACTTGTCATTAAAGATAAAATGGAGACATTGCTAAAATCTTTGTTAGAAGCTTTGATAGTTCTCTGGTGATTGCGCTTATGTGGTATATGCTTTTTGATGTACTTTATGAGTTAAAACAAAGCTTAATGTCAGGACTGCGAGATAAAACCAGTAACTATGACTTTCCTTTCCATGCAGTATTTTTTGCTGGAAAACACAATTCCATATACATTTGTGGTTTTAATTACTAAGCAGTTTATTAGCCTTCTCTCTAAGTATGTGAGCACTTTAATGGAACTGATGTAGAAATCTTTAAACGTGTTTTTCAGTGTTCTCTAAATTGCAACATGTTCTGCTTAACCAAGTTAGACTATAAGGATCTCTCACTTAATTGCTGTTGCTGTAGTGAAGACTCCATCTCTCTCCATCTCTTTATATACCATCAAGTTGATTTTTTTTATTTTAAGATAGTTTCACAAGAGCAAAATTTATATTTCAAAACCTTCATTATTTTTTTAGGCAGAGTAATTTCATCATATGGCTGCTTGTTGACCCATTCCCAGCTAAAAGATAAGATTATCCAACAGGACTGAATACTTGAATTACAATGCTGTGCAGTGTAGTGCTGCCAAAATATGACCGCTTAGTGTTACATATCTGAACCACAAAAACTGTTTCCTGTGTCTATCTGTATTAGCCAGTCTTCTTTCCTTATTTTTATGTGGCTTGAAAAACTGGAACCAGAGTGATTATTGATGTCTTACAGCAAAGCTATAAATCAAAGGCAGAGTCTATAATGTCTCCTCAACAGATATAAGGTTGTATTTAAAAAAAAAAAAAAAAAAAAAAAAAAAAAATAAGCCAAATTGTTAGTAACAGTTTGCTAATATACCAGTGTCAAGTAAATATAGAAATTGGATACAACAGTTTACCTTTGACCTACTAGATGTTGCATGATATATAATGATGAGGTCAAGCTCTTATGAAAGTGAGTATATTTAAGAAAGGAAAAAAACTGTTTGTTTATAACTAATTTGTTTTATCTTTTTTTTTTTTTTTTGCATCCCTAAACAAATAGCTGAAATTATTAAATTGGTGCAGGAGTTGCAAAACTTAACTGTGGACAAGAAAGCTGACAAGGAGAAGCAGCGATGTGAGGCCAAGAATATTCTCCAACAGAAACAGAGAGCTCTTTCAGAACTGTTTAAGTTACTTGGTCAAACAGGTAATCATTTTTGATCATTTGTTTTTTTTCCCTTTGTGCCCCATTGGAATGTCCATTTTCCTGTAATAATCATTGGGCTTTTATTATTACTAGTTAATAATCTATCTATCTATCTATCTATCTATCTATCTATCTATCTATCTATCTATCTATCTATCTATCTATCTATCTAATGTTTCTCACTTTTAATTTAGGAAATGCATTTTACATTTTCAAATTACATTAAAGTACAAAATACATAACAAACTTTTTCATGTTTTGTAGGCTTGTCGTACCGCAAAGGCATTACTTGGAGTCGGACAGTAGATCCAAATGACATTATGTATCTTGATCCTTTAGACTTGAAATGTGCTCTTAATGTGGTAAAAAGTAACACTGAACCTGAGAAAATGTAAGTCTCTGGTCTCTCTTAATTTTGCTAATTATTCTAGTGTGCTATACTTTTTTTCTGTGTACACGTTCCTCTGTAAAAATATTATGCTGTCCTATATCAAGTTTTTTTTTTTTTTTAATACGAGGGATTACGTTAAACCAAATTTCACAGGACGATCTGAAGCTTTCTTCTGCATATATGCTGTTCTTTTAGGCATGTTATTAATATAAAGTGCTTTGATTACAATGAACATTTGCAATGAGTAGTCGTTATAAATGTAACTCTAGAACATGAACTTTCAGTAGATGCAATTCTGCAGTACGGGGTAAACCTGCAGTGTTCCTGATCTTAACTACATTTTGCTTACTTTCCTGTTATAAATTTTTGCTTTTCTGCTTGTCTTGTATGTTTATGCAACATAGCCAAAATTTGATATTAGGCCACACTTGCTGTGCATTCATGTTCTAGAATGGACATAGCTGTTTTGCAGTTACTTTAGTTTCTAAATAGCTGTGAATTTGCACTACATTTGCAAAAAATTAAAGATCTGTTTTCCAGATATAATTATTTGCTTCTAAATTTAACCACCCCCACTTTTATAACAATTTTGAGCAAAGGATTTTAAAAGCAAAAGATAAATTGACATAATATGAAATATCTATGAACTAAATGAATTTACTTCAGTGAATTGTAAACTTTATCCTAAACAAATCTGAGTAAATAAAACCTTATTTTAATTATTCTTAGTGACTTTTAGACTTATCTGGTGAAGTTCAAATCTATAGATTTTCTCTGACCAGTTATTACATAAAAAAATGAAAAGACTGCTATTTCTTATTTCTTGGTTTCTCTATTACCATGGTAACACTATTAATTTTTGTGTTCACTGTATGATATTATAGTCCATTATTTTGTGGGCTGTGAGAGAAAATTGATTGGAAGTGCCAATATAAAGTGAATTGCATATGTAACATTTATGAGTACATCTATTTCTTTACAGATTTATTGAATATGTTCTGTGTTTTCAGGATTTTTGCCGAGATACCTGCTGTTTGGGATGGATGTCAGAAGTATTTCTACAGATCAATTGCACGACATGCCTGCCTACGAGAAGCATTTCTTAAACCTTCAAAGGTAATTGATTTGAATATTTATGTGTGATTTATTGATGTGATGACTTCATTGCTCATTGGTTTTAGAGTTCTTTTTACCTACAAGCTTTTTCAACTCTCATTTAACTTTTTTCAAAGTTATTTATAAGATGTGGGCCCTACAGGGGATAAAATGGTTGTGACCTGTGTTTTCATTGTATATGGTGTTTTTCATTTTAATAGCTTAATACATAGGAGTCAATTTTAAATTGCTTCAAGCTCTGTGTTTACATCAGAGTCTAAGATCAGAGTCACATTCTACAGTCACATTCTGTGCTTGCAAAAATAATTACTGAATCCGCCAGTACCAGACTTTGCAGAATCAGGTGCAAGGCAGAAATCACAGCCAGACAAAAAAAGTTAGCTTTCAAAAAGAAAAAAACACAAATACTACAAGAAATTAAGAAAAATAAGCTGCATTAATGGCCAAATGCATTTAACTGCTTTTTAAAATGCTAATCATAGAGAGAGAGAGGATAAAATAATGTTTAGACTTGGCATAAATGGATTCTGATGAGCAGGGCTTGCTTTTAAATGCAGAGTTGATCTCCTTATCATAATATAGCATCTCCAAGATTCACCTTAATTAACACACTTTGTACTCCAATGTATATTTGGGTTGCCACATTTTGCATACATCAGAATTTTGTGTTTTGCAGCTTTCAAAAAAGTTGCACTTTTTTGCGTATCATTGGGAGTTAAAAAATCTCATGACTTTTCAGAATATTCTGCTACACAAGATTTGATGGTTGATGTAGGACTTAATTCATCATAAACCATTGTCTCTGGAACTCTTCTCAGATTCAACAGCTTCATTTTAGATAAGACATTAGTGCTTTCTTCTTTAGATTTGGTCATTGAAATTTGTATCACTATTTCACAAACCAAAATTACTTAAAAGTGAATATTTCCTTAACTTCACATAAATAATGATTATGGTATGAGGGACTAGGACAAACTAATCAAGTCATTTTTTAAAGGATTTATCCTATTGGCTTTCCATCCCAAGAATTAATAATTACTACCAGGAGGAAAGTTGTTGTGGCATCCCTCCTTTGTAAACGTTTGGTGGGGGAATTTTCTGGCATTCAGATGGAACATAGGTCAGCAGTAGGCTACTGGCTTGATTTTGTGGTTTTAATTTTAGTTTTCATGTTTCATTCAGCTTTTAATTTTATTTCTATTTCATTTACCAAAGTTCTTTTGTAGTTATTTTAATTAATAGTTTTCTTTTATATTCCCCAAATATGCATTTGTACAGAAAATATACTGTGAAATACTTGTGAGAGGGCCAATACAGTCTACATTTCAAGTGTACATCAACAAATATACTTTACATCATAATATCTGTAGTACTAGGGTGTTGTACCGTGTTAGCCATTATGAATGTAGAGAAAAGCCAAGCAAAATGACACCTTTTATTGGCTAAAAAGATTACAATATGCAAGCTTTCGAGGCAACTCAGGCAAGATGTAATCATAATAAATGTAAGCTACCTGTGTTTCTTATTTCAGGAGATGTTGAGCAACAAAAGTGAATTAATCTTCATAAAAATGTTAACAGGAAAGCCTCAGAACAGTAATTCTAATGTCAAAAGAGTACTTAGTTGTACCCGAGTATTTTAAAAATAAATGCAGACTAACATACTGGTCTATTTCCTAAGTCCAAGGCTCAGATAATAAGATAAATGTGCCAGTAGTTATAGCAGAACAGGTAAAGAGTGAGCGAAACCACTGGTTTCCATGTTATTCTAATTATAAACCCAAGGAAGTTACCTTTTATTGTATTTTTGCTTTGGCCTGTGTTTTATTAATGTCATTATAATTTAATTGGCAAATTTCACCTTCTTTATAGGAGCTTGGTTTGGGGACTGTGGAGCGTTGTAAAGGTTTCACAGCTCATTTATTAAAACTGCTTGTTGATCAGAGAAAGAGATTGTCTTTGCTAACAGAAGAGTGGATCGGTTTGAGGTAATGCTCAATGTTTGTCATATTAACAAAACAAATTACTTAAACTAAAATAAACTTTTGTAAGACTTTCCATCATTATTTTCACTAAAGTCTTAAGTGCATTGTGTATTATTTTCTGTTTTCTGCTTTTGCTTCTTTGTATCTTTTTTCCGCAAGAATGTTTTAGGCAGTAAAAATTCCCTTTTATCATTTAATTAAATTTTAAAAGGATAGTCAATATATGTTATCTCCCAGTAAACGCACTTGACTGCTTTTTAACATTGCAGTAATTTTTTTAGGCTGTTAGCAACACTGATAATTAGTCAAACTTGAAACTGTGAGGTTCTAAATTCAGCTTGCATTTTGATCCTGAGTATGCCATCTAGTCTTTAAGTGCTCAAATTACATCATTAATTGCCTCTCTTAAGTTGTGTTTTATTGAACACGTAAAGTGTGCTATGTGTATAATCTTCTTCTTTTTCTTTTGGCTGCTCCCGTTAGGGGTTGCCACAGCAGATCATCTTCTTCCATATCTTTCTGTCCTCCGCATCTTTCTCTGTTACACCCATCACCTGCATGTCCTCTCTCACCACATCCATAAACCTTTGTTTAGGCCTTCTTCTTTTCCTCTTCCCTGGCAGCTCTATCCTTGCCATCCTTCTCCCAATATACCCAGGATCTCTCCTCTGCACATGTCCAAACCAACGCAATCTCGCCTCTCTGACTTTGTCTCCCAACCGTCCAACTTGAGCTGACCCTCTAATGTACTCATTTCTAATCCTGTCCATCTTCGTCACACCCAATGCAACTCTGCCACCTCCAGCTCTGTCTCCTGCTTTCTGGTCAGTGCCTCCGTCTCCAACCCATATAATATAGCTGGTCTCACTACCGTCCTGTAGACCTTCCCTTTCACTCTTTATCTGTCTGTCACAAATCACTCCTGACACTCTTCTCCACCCATTCCACCCTGCCTGCACTCTTTTTCACTTCTCTTCCACAATCCCATTACTCTGTACTGTTGATCCCAAGTATTTAAACTCCCACCTTCGTCAACTCTACTTCCTGCATCCTCACCATTCCACTGACATCCCTCTCATTTACACACATGTATTCTGTCTTGTTCCTACTGACCTTCATTCCTCTCCTGTCTAGAGCATATCTCCACCTCTCCAGGGTCTCCTCAACCTGCTCCCTGCTATCGCTACAGATCACAATGTCATCAGCCAACATCATATTCCACGGGGACTCCTGTCTAATCTCGTCTGTCAACCTGTCCATCACCATTGCAAATAAGAACGGGCTCAGAGCTGATCCCTGATGTAATCCCACCTCCAACTTGAATGCATCCGTCACTCCTACCGCAGACCTCACAACAGTCGCACTTCCCTCGTACATATCCTGTACAACTCTCACATACTTCTCTTCCACTCCCGACTTCCTCTTACAATACCACAACTCCTCTCAAGGCACCCTGTCATATGCTTTCTCCAGGTCCACAAAGACACAATGCAACTCCTTCTGGCCTTCTCTATACTTCTCCATCAACACCCTCAGAGCAAACATTGCAGCTGTGGTGCTCTTTCTTGGCATGAAACCATACTGCTGCTCACTAATCATCACCTCACTTCTTAACCTAGCTTCCACTACTCTTTCCCATAACTTCATGCTGTGACTCATCAATTTTATCCCCCTTTAGTTACTACAGTCCTACACATCCCCCTTATTCTTAAATATCGGCACCAGTACACTTCTTCTCCACTCCTCAGGCATCCTCTCACTTTCCAAGATTCCATTAAACAATCTGGTTAAAAACTCCACTGCCATCTCTCCTAAACTCCTCAATGCTTCCACAGGTATATCATCTGGACCATGGCTTTTCCATTCTTCATCCTCTTCATAGCTGTCCTTACTTCCTCCTTGTTAATCCATTGCACTTCCTGATTCACTATCTCCACATCATCCAGCCTCTTCTCTCTCTCTCTCTCTCTCGTTCTCTTCATTCATAAGCCTCTCAAAGTACTCTTTCCATCTGCTCAACACACTCTCCTCACTTGTGAATACGTTTCCATCTTTATCCTTTATTACCCTAACCTACTGCACATCTTTCCCAGCTCGGTCCCTCTGTCTAGCCAATCGGTACAGGTCCATTTCTCCCTCCTTAGTGTCCAACCTCTCATACAACTTATCATACGTTTTTTCTTTAGCCTTCGCCACCTCTCTCTTCACCTTGCGCCTTATCTCCTTGTAGTCTTGTATACTTTCTGTATCTCTCTGACTATCCTACTTCTTCTTTGCCAACCTCTTCCTCTGTATACTCTCCTGTACTTCCCCATTCCACCACCAGGTTTCCTTTTCCTCCTTACTCTGTCCAGATGTCATGCCAAGCACCCTTCTTGCTGTCACCCTTACTACATCCGCTGCAGTTGCTCAATTGCCTGGTAACTCTTCACTACCACCCAGTGCCTGTCTCACCTTCTCCTAAAACTCAACCTTGCAGTCTTCCTTTTTCAACTTCCACCATTTGATCCTTGGCTCTGCCCTCACTCTCTTCCTCTTCTTGATCTCCAACGTCATCCTGCAGACCACCATCCTATGCTGCTTAACTACGCTTTCCTCTGCCACTACTTTGCAGTCTTCAATCTCTTTCAGATTGACATCTTCTGCATAGGATGTAATCTACCTGTGTGCATCTTCTTTCACTCTTGTATGTCACCCTATGTCCCTTCTTCTTCTTAAAATACGTATTCACCACAGCCATGTCCATCCTGTTGGCAAAATCCACTATCCTCTGACCCTCTTCATTCCTCTCCTTGACACTATACCTACCCATCACCTCCTCGTCTCCTCTGTTCCCTTCACCAACATGTCCATTGAAATCCGCTCCAATCACCACTTTCTGTCCCTTGGGTACACTGTTCATCACTTCATCCAACTCACTCCAAAAATCTTCTTTCTCATCTATTGCACACGCAACTTGTGGTGCATATGCACTAACAACATTCATCATCACACCTCCAATTTCCAGCTTCATAATCATTACTCTGTCTGACACTCTTTTCACCTCCAGAACACTCTTGACATACTGTTCCTTCAGAATAACCCCTGCTCCATTTCTCCCCCTATCCACACCATGATAGAACAATTTGAATCCACCTCCGATCCTCCTTACTCCCCTTCCATTTAGTCTCTTGCACACACAATATATCAACCTTCCTTCTCTCCATCATATCGGCTAACTCTCTCCCCTTACCAGTCATAATGCCAACATTCAAAGTTCCTACCCTCAATTCCACTCTCTTTACCTTCCTCCTGCCTCCGGACACATCACCCCCCTCATCTTCTCCTTCTTTGGCCAACAGTAGCCCAATTTCCGCCAGCACCCTGTTGACTAATAGTACTTATGGCGGTCGTTGTTAACTCGGTGCTTGACCGATCCGGTATGGAAATTTGTATTGTTGTCCTCATATTGATTTGGCAAAATTTTACACTGAATGCCCTTCCTGATGTAACCCTCCCCATTTATTCGGGCTTGGGACCGGCACAAAGAAATACACTGGTTTGTGCATCCACTGTGGCTGGGTTTGCTATGTATATAATATCTATATAAAATTAATTTTTATGCTTGTTTGATGTGGTGCCAAAATAAAGTATGTCATTCCATAAAAGAAAAGATCTAACATTAATATACATTGCATAATTCAGTATAGCTAAAATATAGCAGCAACTAACTAATAGATGTGGACCCATTTCTGAAGTATTATGTTAGTAAACCCCTATTATAAGTATTACCAAAATATCAGTGCAGTAGGATCATCATATAGGAAAGTATTACAAAGAGTACTTGGCTAATAGAATCATTTGGGGAAACATAAATTGTAGCCTAGGCTTAAGTGTGCTATTTCAGTGACCATCTCAGGAATTATTTCTCAGGTTTAATAGGATTAAATAAAATAATAATGCTCTCTAAGTGTATTTTAAGTAGATTCTAATTTTATTTCTGATAAAATATATTTATCAAATATTTATTTATTCCAAATGAATGAATTAAATTCATTTTTTTCTTCAGAATTCTACACACAGCACCCCATAATGACAATGTGAAAAAAGTTTACTTGAGGTTTTTGCAAATTTATTAAAAATAAAAAAACTGAGAAATCACATGTACATAAGTATTCACAGCCTTTGCTCAATACTTTGTCGATGCACCTTTGGCAGCAATTACAGCCTCAAGTCTTTTTGAATATGATGCCACAAGCTTGGCACACCTATCCTTGGCCAGTTTCGCCCATTCCTCTTTGCAGCACCTCTCAAGCTCCATCAGGTTGGATGGGAAGCGTCAGTGCACAGCCATTTTAAGATCTCTCCAGAGATGTTCAATCGGATTCAAGTCTGAGCTCTGGCTGGGCCACTCAAGGACACTCAGAGTTGTCCTGAAGCCACTCCTTTGATATCTTGGCTGTGTGCTTAGGGTCGTTGTCCTGCTGAAAGATTAACCGTCGCCCCAGTCTGAGGTCAAGAGCGCTCTGGAGCAGGTTTTCATCCAGAATGTCTCTGTACATTGCTGCAGTCATCTTTCCCTTTATCCTGACTAGTCTCCCAGTCCCTGCCGCTGAAAAACATCCCCACAGCATGATGCTGCCACCACAATGCTTCACTGTAGGGATGGTATTGGCCTGGTGAAGAGCGGTGCCTGGTTTCCTCCAAACGTGACGCCTGGCTTTCACACCAAAGAGTTCAACCTTTGTCTCATCAGACCAGAGAATTTTCTTTCTTATGGTCTGAGAGTCCTTCAGGTGCCTTTTGGCAAACTCCAAGCGGGCTGCCATGTGCCTTTTACTAAGGAGTGGCTTCTGTCTGGCCACTCTACCATACATGCCTGATTGGTGGATTGCTGTAGAGATGGTTGTCCTTCTGGAAGGTTCTCCTCTTTCCACAGAGGACCTCTGGAGCTCTGACAGAGTGACCATCGGGTTCTTGGTCACCTCCCTGACTAAGGCCCTTCTCCCTCGATCGCTCAGTTTAGATGGCCGGCCAGCTCTAGGAAGAGTCCTGGTGGTTTCGAACTTCTTCCACTTACGGATGATGGAGGCCACTGTGCTCATTGGGACCTTCAAAGCAGCAGAAATTTTTCTGTAACCTTCCTCAGATTTATGCCTCGGCAATCCTGTCTCGGAGGTCTACAGACAATTCCTTTGACTTCATGCTTGGTTTGTGCTTTGACATGAACTGTCAACTGTGGGACCTTATATAGACAGGTGTGTGCCTTTCCAAATCATGTACAATCAACTGAATTTACCACAGGTGGATTCCAGTTAAGCTGCAGAAACATCTCAAGGATGATCAGGGGAAACAGGATGCACATGAGCTCAGTTTTGAGCTTCATGGTAAAGGCTGTGAATACTTATGTACATGTGCTTTCTCAATTTTTTTATTTTTAATAAATTTGCAAAAATCTCAAGTAAACTTTTTTTCACGTTGTTATTATGAGGTGTTGTGTGCAGAATTCTGAGGAAAAAAATGAATGTAATCCATTTTGGAATAAGGCTACAACATAAGAAAATGTGGAAAAAGTGATGTGCTGTGAATACTTTCCGGATGCAGTGTGTGTGTGTATATATGTGTATATATATATATATATATATATATATATATATATATATATATATATATATATATATATATATATATATATATATATATATATATATATATTTATTTATTTCTAAATGTATCCACACTTCTGTATAACTTGCATATTTTGTCTCTTTTCGATCAAGAAAAAAAAAAGTACAACATGCACATTCTGTCTTTCAGTAAATAAAACCTCTATAACCTGCATGTTTGCACTCTTTCATTAACAAACCACAATACCAGAAACAAGTTAACCTGACGATAACGTGGATGCGCAAATTATTGCACCACTTGTAACTGTCACATTGCTCACCATAGAAGTTATTCATTACTGAACAACAGTGTTGCCTTATGCAAATGACATTTTGTAATAAAGTAAATTATATTCTGCATATAACTTATATTTTTTGCTGCTGACGAATTTTGTACTGTCGTGAAACGGCAAACTTTACATTAATAACCAGCTGCCATATCCAGATGCTGAAATGGCTCCTAACTTATGGGTACCGCAAGTTGGGTGTGACGTAATTCTCCCAGGCATCCCCTTCTGTGAGCTCTTTGACTGCTGCAATATTATTACATGCACCTCTAATCAGTACGTTTAAGTCCAGTTTGGATGATATTACATGCAATGGCATGTAAGTGGAATATGGCGTGCATTTGTTAAACTCTGGATAAGTTTTTATGAACAGCCACTTATTTTCAAAAGGATCCCCTAACTTTTTTGAACTTACACTAAATATTTGCCTCTCTGTACCAGAGAGATTTGAAAGGGTGGCAATTCTAAACAGGATTTCTCTATCAGCTTCTGCTCCATTGAATAGAATAAAAGCGTGAAGTGACCATTTTCCAATGAAACAAATACCAAGTTTAGAAACTTATGGGGAGATATGGCAAATGCTCCCAATCAACTGCCTGTTGTGTGCTAACCTGGTAAACTAAAGAAAACATGCTAGGTACATTGTTTTTTGTATTTCGGAAAAGAGATGACATATTTATAACATACTTACTGTAGTTAAAAAGCACAGAATTTACACATAATATGTATAGCTGGAACTAAAAAACAAAAAAAAAGTCTGATAGATATTAAGTACACTGTCTTTGAATCACAATAAGGTTTTGTAAATGGAGTGTTGCAGACACATATTGGGGGAAAAAATGTTTTCGTATTTTTCTGTTGAATTTATGTCAGTCTGTCTGCAGAAAACAACTTCACTGCTACTGGATCACTTTCATAAGCTGTGAGTTGTGCTTTTGTCTTTTTATTTTGCAATTGATGAGAGTACTGCACATACACAGTACTTCATTACAGCGGATACAGCAGCTGGAACTTAGTCATACCTCACTGTGCTCCACGGATTGAACAATGTCTCTGCAATGGAAAAAACTGACCGACAAAAGAGAACAAGTTGCAGAATGACTTTAAATGTGAAAATACTTTTCATTATATAGTTACCTGAATCGCCAGAGTTAAATTCACTCATATAAGTGTTTTAAGAAGTTGATTGTATAAGGAACTCTTGTTTTTACATCTACACAATTTAACATTAGTGTTATTTCTGTGCACAAAAAAGAAACCAAAACACTGATGAACACACAGCAGTTCATGTTCATATGTATGCAACCACTTCATCAATTGCTTCCTATATCCTAATACTAACAGATACAGTCAGTGGTGGGTATGCATTTTTAGGGGTCAAATCAAAGCTGCATTGCTCCAGAAAAAAGAAAAGAAAAAACATATACAGCAACTGTAATGTTGCTTACACACAAACCACTTTGAGTACTGAGAAATGGAGTATATAAATGTAAAGAATTATTATTACAGGTCAAATTCCATTACAATGAAATGCCAGGGACTAAAAAATATTTTGTTATAATGAAAATTTCATAGTAATGAGATTCTGTATTTGCCACTATAGTGCTTTCTTTAACTTGCGTCCAGGCTTTTGCAATCATTTCAATAGCTTCTTTCACGTTAATTTTCATCTCCTCCTGTCTACAGGTTTTGCTGACGAGAATTTTTCTCAGCATTTCCTTGCGATAATACACTTTTAGGGTACGAATGATGCCCAAATCCAATGGCTTAAGCACTACCGTGCAATTAAGTGTGAGGAATTCAACTTGGAACATTATCTAAATGTGGAAGCATGTTATGGACAGCACAGTTATCAATCAGAAGCAGAATTATCCTTCTTCATATTGTGAGATTTCTGAACTCTTTTGGGACCCCCCCCCCCCCCCCCCCCCCCCCCCCCACCCCAGGCAACAGGACGACACGCCAAAGTGCGTCTCAAAGCGCGATTGCCGCATCTGTGGAAGATCGTTTGTCCGTTGCCAGGGCAGGGCAACTGCAGGCTCACAGCGCTGCAGTGGAGCACCGCAGAACCAAATACGAAAAGATCGTGGTCATGCTACAAGTCCCTGTCTTGAACCCCAAAACACAAGGCTGAGTCTCAGTACTTTAGCAAAACTAGTTTTATTCAGCTTGAAACAGGAACAGCATAGTTATTTATTGTAGCGGGATCTACCACTCTCCTATACACAGACACAGCAGTCAGGTAGGGTTGTGGCCAGGTTAGTAGCCAAGTAATACTGTTCCATGCATTTACAATGTTCCTTGCATCGAGATCTTTTTGGAGTTGCTTCAGCGGTGAGCTGCAGCAGCGCTGTGAGCCTGCTTTTGCCCTAGCAACGGATAAACAGTCTTCCACAGATGCAGTGATCGCACTTCGGGACAGTCTTCGGCGTGTCATTCCATTTGGGGAGGTCCCAAAAGAGTTTAGAAACCTCACAACAGTGACTTTGCTTTTTTTTTTGAATGAGTGGCAAACTAATAGCAATGTTTCTTGAATGAGCATCACTGAACCACATAAAAACTGCTTTTTCGACGTCTTCAAATACAGCAGTTCCCATGTATTTGTGCTGAGGCCCAAGGTTTGCAACCCGAGATTTTCTTCTTTTTTTGCTTAGTCTTTCAAGAAAATTGACAGTGTCGATGGCAAAATTCTGAATTCACAGGCAATGTTTTTTATCTTTTTGCCAGAATAAAGAGCTGCAAATTTTTTTTTTTTCTCTAATGTGAACTGTTGTCGTTTTTTCTTGTCTGCCATTTCTGTAGGAGGGTGACAATAAGTTAAATTCCAGTGGATGTTTTTCAAATATTGATGAGCAATAAGCAAAAGGTATCACTGAAAACCACAGAAAAAAACGGCAAAAAAAAAACAGTACGAGGAAAGTTTGAAGAAAGATAAAATTCACAATATTTCTGTTTGGGGATCATTGAGCACAACTGAGCTGCGACCACAGAACTAACTGCTCTGTGGATGATTCATTCAGGCATTTCAAGGTCTTTTGGGCACTTTGTCTTAACACTAGAATTACCATAGCCTACGAAAAAACTCCCCTCCTTTAACCGCCACCTTACCGTGGTGGAGGGGTTTGCGTGTCCCAGTGATCCTAGGAGCTCTGTTGTCCGGGGCTTTATGCCCCTGGTAGGGCCACCGAAGGCAAACTGGTCCTAGGTGAGGGATGAGACAAAGAGCGGTTAAGCAAACCTCCTATGATGAAAAACAATTTTGGACGGCGTTTTCCCTTGCCCGGACGCGGGTCACCGGGGCCCCACTCTGGAGCCAGACCTGGAGATAGGGCTCGATGGCGAGCGCCTGGTGGCCGGGCCTGCACCCATGGGGCTCGGCCGGGCACAGCCCGAAGAGGCAACGTGGGTCCCCCTTCCCATGGGCTCACCACCTATGGGAGGGGCCAAGGAGGTCGGGTGCAGTGTGAGTTGGGTGGTGGCCGAAGGCAGGGACCTTGGCGGTCCGATCCTCGGCTACAGAAGCTGGCTCTTGGGACGTGGAATGTCACCTCTCTGAAGGGGAAGGAGCCTGAGCTAGTGCGCGAAGTTGAGAGGTTCCGGCTAGATATAGTCGGACTCGCCTCGACGCACAGCTTGGACTCTGGAACCAATCTCCTTGAGTGGGGCTGGACTCTGTACCACTCTGGAGTTGCCCCCGGTGAGAGGGGCCGAGCGGGTGTGGGTATACTTATTGCCCCCCGACTTGAAGCCTGTACATTGGGGTTTACCCCGGTGGACGAGAGGGTAGCCTCCCTTCGCCTTCGGGTTGGGGGACGGGTCCTAACTGTTGTTTGTGCGTATGCACCGAACAGCAGTTCGGAGTACCCATCCTTTTTGGAGTCCCTGGAGGGGGTGCTAGAGGGCATACCTTCTGGGGACTCCCTCGTTCTGCTGGGAGACTTCAATGCTCACGTGGGCAATGACAGTGAGACCTGGAGGGGTGTGATTGGGAGGAATGGCCCCCCCGATCTGAACCCGAGCGGTGTTTTGTTATTGGACTTCTGTGCTCGTCACGGATTGTCCATAACGAACACCATGTTCAAGCATAGGGGTGTTCATATGTGCACTTGGCACCAGGACACCCTAGGCCTCAGTTCGATGATCGACTTTGTGGTTGTGTCGTCGGACTTGCGGCCACATGTTTTGTACACTCGGGAGAAGAGAGCTGTCAACTGATCACCACCTGGTGGTGAGTTGGCTTCGATGGTGGGGGAGGATGCCGGGCAGGCGTGGTAGGCCCAAATGTGTTGTGAGGGTCTGCTGGGAACGTCTGGCAGAGCCCCCTGTCAGAAGTAGCTTCAACTCCCACCTCCGGCAGAACTTCGACCACATCCCGAGGGAGGTGGGGGACATTGAGTCCGAATGGGCCATGTTCCGTGCCTCTATTGTTGAGGCAGCTGACCGGAGCTGTGGCCGTAAGGTGGTCGGTGCCTATCGTGGCGGCAATCCCCGACCCCGTTGGTGGACACCGGCGGTGAAGGATGCCGTCAAGCTGAAGAAGGAGTCCTACAGGACCCTTTTGTCCTGTGGGACCCTGGAGGCAGCTGATAGGTACCGGCAGGCCAAGCGGAATGCGGCTTTGGTGGTTGCTGAGGCAAAAACTCGGGCGTGGGAGGAGTTTGGGGAGACCATGGAGAACGACTTTCAGACGGCTTCGAGGAGATTCTGGTCCACCATCCGGCGTCTCAGGAGGGGGAAGCAGTGCAGTGTCAACACTGTATATGGTGGGGATGGTGCGCTGCTGACCTCGACTCGGGACGTTGTGGGTCGGTGGGGGGAGTACTTCGAAGAAGATAAAAATATATACTGGCACGATAACACCCAAATTATAGACACCAATAATAGCCTACGGTGAACACCACTGTCAAGTGAATAGTGCTCGCTTGCTCTCGCTCTCGCTCAGTTCAACCTTCTTAAACTGCATGACCTTAACAAACAGTAGGCTTATTACTAAAGCACACTAAGGGAATAAAACATACGATATATAAAAAGAAAAGACAGTCTTTTCATATTTTGTAATTATGCCGGACATTGTTTTGTGCTACAGTAAACTGTGAATTATGTAAACATGTACAGTTACAACACCATCAGAACAGCTATAAATATAATAATGTCAGTATGAAGATCTACTGGAAGTAATTCTCATAGGATTTCAGAAATTCCAACAAATTCAATTAAAATTATAACAAACAAAACACAATATTTTAGACATGTCTAACATTGCTCAAGGCCACTGTCATCATTATTTTTCCTTCTTAACATTCAACCAGTTGCTAAGGCACGCAAGTTTGTTCACATTTTCAGATCCCAGAATAGATCTCTATTTGTACACAGTATGAAAAGAAAAAAAGGCAGGTGCACAATGCAGCATGGAACAAGAGAATCAAAGATTGATTTTGAAATGCTTGCAAGAATAACAGGCCACCTGAATCGCAATATCCCAAGTCTGTTCTCGGTTGTAGGCAAAAAATTTTGCTTGTTTATATTTATTACTATTTAGTTTCTGTTTTATGAAATAAAAAGCATTATTTTGCACAGCTTTGAATTGCTTCTGTGATTGCATGTCATGGATGTTTTGAATTCGTATAGTTGCAGTAGCTGTAGAATGCCTAGTAAAAGAAGGACCTTTGTTACATTACAGGTTTAGGCACCACAATGTTCTCGACCTTTTTAATACATAGTTTGTAGAAGTAATTATTTATAGAAAGTATCCCTAAAAGCAGCATTTAAAATAACCCTAAAAGCAGGAATTTAAAAATCTCAGGAACTGATCTTCTTGCAAATAATACACACACAAAGACCTACCCTTTTAATAATCATAGTTCTCTTACCATTTTGTCATAACAAGAGCTCGAAAAAGTCTGTGTATAGGCTTGTACTTGATCAATTGACTTCATCTGATTTCTTAAGTAAAAACAGTCTGGTCCAAGGTCCTTTATCTTCATTTTTTTTTTCTTTAAATGACTGATTTATGAGGGGGTGAAGGATGTTTCATTAGGAAATAACAGCATTTTCTTTTATTGCTAAAGTTCTGTTTGAAGTTGCAATTTTCTTAAAGTCATGCTCACTCATCTGTAGTTACATAATGTTAAAGGTGTGTGTGAACTGTGATCTATTGACATCAGCATGACATAGTGCATCGACTATTGTCCAATCATATTAGATTAAAAAAAACCTAAAACAATAATTTGCTGCCAATAAATGTGTCACACAGCTGCATCCTTGAAAAAATCTGAAAGCAAGCAATTAAAGAGTAGCTTCAGGTCACCTGCTTGCCTAAAAATCAAGGACTTGTATAGACTCTCATTTGGCCACCATCTTTCACTCCAGAAAGTGTTTTTTTCTTTTTTTTTAATATTAGCATCATTGTGAAATTTACTTTAATTATACTGTAAAACAGTAATTGGCATTGCAGTGTCCTGGGGTGATCCTATTTTCCCATTTAGTTACATATAGTTCTTTATCAGAATGCCCAAAGTTCTGTACTCTTACCACACTGTCAGGTTTAACTAATGCTATAGTTCAGCATTTCTCCCTTTCTTTTACATTCTGTAACCCTAGGCAATTAGGTAGACTACCAGAAAAGCCGGGATAGAAATTTGCCTGTCTACTGTAGAAAATATGCCCAAAAGTTAAGCAATCATAGTATAAATTTGAGTGTTTGCAAAATAATAATAATAATAAAACCTTGATAACGATCTGATCATCTCCCTTAAGCTACCAGTTAGGTTTCTGTCTTGGTATGTTGATTGCCCTCTAGTTCAACATGGTCCAGTGTGGCCCTTGGTTGGTGTGATAAAAACAAACCGCATGGCTTTTCTGAATATGGCAACCAAGAAAAAGACTGAGCCTCTGTATCAGCCTTAATTTAAAGGAATTCTTTACATATCTCTTGAATCACAGTCCCCATCCCAATCCAGTCCTGCTGTGGCCTGTTCATGTCCTAGTCACAGGAATTTTCTCCAGTTTCAAAGGATGCCTCTCTGAGTCATAAATTTACTTTCTTCCTTCCAGTCCAGGAAGGCTCATAGAATGTAAAGTGTCCTGCACACCTGACCCATGCTTGTCAGCTGTACCGTACCCCATCACAGATGGCTAGAACACATCACTTAACATAAATTCTTTTCAGATCTCATAATTCATAAATGTCTCTCACCAAGGACTGGTTTAGGCAGCTTCCCCAAATTTTAAAATATATTGTTAGACATTAATAAAAAAAAAAAAAGCCTATATATTATATTATTTTCCATTACAAATAGTTATAAAATTTTAGCTTTGTAGTAAATTAATAAATACCCTTTTCAACAATTTAAATAAAATATATTACAAGTAACATAATTATTTACTGCTTCTATTTCTTACTTTCTACGTAAACACTTGCCCAAATATTGAACCATGAGGAATATGTGAAGTTTAACATATTTAAGTCTTATGTCATAGATTTTGTGTTGTCTTTTTCCCTCTGTTGGTACATTTTGAATGTTTTGGCCAAACCTGATCTTTCTTGCCTTTTTTTAATTCATATTTATTGTCCAAATTTTATAATCTACCATTTTCTCTTTTTTGTTTTAACAGAAAACTTGTAAGCGGTATCCAGGATGTGCAATCTCAGCTATATATGACAACACATGATGATTTTACTTTACCTCCTCAAAGTAGTCTTTTGTCTTGGATGCATAAAATACATAACCTTTCCAGTCAATGTCTTTTGGGTCTGCAGGAGCTCTCATTGTTCCTTCAGTGCTGCCCAGACCCTACTAAAACAGAGGACCAAAACATTTCCCAGAATTGTAATATTTTAACCAGTGATCAAGCTACAGAATCAAAATTTGACTGTCAATATCCAACACCATTTTCTTTGGAGAGTTTAGCTCTTGGTTGTCGAATGAGAAAAGGAGATTCTACCTGGCTACAGTTGACTGCCCAAGTGTCAGAGAGGTTAAAAGACCTGCAGACACTAAAGGCAGATTTGGATATGATTTTCCTTAGACCTACTTCAGCAGTATTGCAGACATGGTAAGTTTTTTTGGAAAACTGACACATCATAGGTATATAGTTGCAGTTCTTGATTTGAAACTCAGTTTTGTTATTTTTTACAATTCTTTATTGATTTCTTGGTTTAGTTTTTATATGGCTCTGAGTCACTTTGGGAAAATATGTGTACCAAGTAACATAACATTCTTAAACCTATTTTCTCCTATTTAGAGTAAAGGGGCCCAGAACCAGTCTTACCAACAATAGGTGTAAGGCAGGAAACAGCTCTTTCACACAATCACGTTTACACTCACCAGTTCGAAGTCACCAATTCAATCATGCTCAGGATGTAAAAAGCTAATGCATCCCACCAGGGTTCAAGCACTGTTGATCTGTCCTATAAAGACTTGATTTGTTGAAAAATGCGGAATACTTGCACAGTTCACACGAGTTTTAAATAACTACCCTTGATTCAAAATTGTGATATATATATTTTTTTCTCTTTCTCCTCTCCAGGCATCATTTTGAAGTGTGTTCTTCTGGTTTAAGTAAACTGGGTTCATTAGCTTCCCATCTTCAGGATATAGAGTTATTTTTCAGTGTGTCATTATCAGGAAAGGAGGATTGCCCCTATAATAATCCAGGAATAATCCAGACTTTACGGTTCCTCAGAAAGGAGATTGAGCAGCATATCACTGAGTTCACTACGTGGAGGACAGACCAACCATTTCTAAAATCCCAAAAGCAAGGTATCAATAAATGGCTTTATATGAACTGTGCATTTCCATAAATGTCTTAATGTTAGTATTTTTTCTGTAGAGTCCAACGATTGCATAATCTTTCATTGCAGTAAAAGTTTGGATCTTGTTTGCTCAAATGTTTTTGGTTGTGCATAAATCACCAAAAGCAACAAAGATCATTCCTTCAGTTATAGACAACTCAAACCAATTGAATACACTATTCTTTAATTCTACTTTACTCTTAACTGATTTTAAATGGATATTTTATCAGTAGTATAGAAAGCAGAATTAAGATTTCAAGGAATTAGAGCTGGGATAAGGCCATATACAGTAAAGCGTCATATCATTAATCACCTTGATTAGAAGAATTTCTATACTGAAATGATAAGAGAATGTTTTTCTAAAATATGGTTTTAATTTTTTAAACTGTTTGAAATTCATTTTTACACATTTCAATTATTTTATCTGCATACCAATTCAAAATTAGGTACTTGGTTAATCATTAGAGATATTACATATACATGAGGTGCTCCCTGCGAGAGAGGAAGCACATGCCACAAAATTTTAGACACCCACATACTGTAGTTAGAAAACCCTGTTGGCTCTTTGGCTTAGGGAGTTCTTCTTTACTGCAGTTGGATAAGGTGTTGCTTACTGACTTGGATTCCCCTGGATCACAGCTAGTATCTCTGTTTGAAGATGTGAAACAGAGTCGGGAAAGTTTTTGAGCGATTTCTTGTGAGTAACAGCCTGTCGGGGCAGAACGTTCCCTTCAGTCCAGTGATGATCATTTTCTAGTGTCGCTGTGTCAGCTTTGTTGAAAGTGTCATGCAGTGTTAAAGTATATTGCAATGTTTGCACGATGTAACATTTTCACTATTGGTTTTAATTGCTTTTGCCATTTTCCTGGAGGATGAGATACTATTTGCATAGGTGCACCTAATTAAATGACTTTTCAGAGTTTTTGGCTCCTGGTCCTCCATCTTTAGTTTTTAATTATTCCTTTGACTGATTATACTACCTTCAAGTTCTACATTAAATACATTTTTCTAACTTTCTTCTTCTTTGAAGAATCTCTTATTTGCAGTTTTGTCAGTATTTACTTTTCATCCAAATATGGTGTTCATTTATCCGATTTTATTTAGCTAATCTAAATTTGAAGAGGAGCTACCCTATATTCATTGCTGCACTTCATCACCTATTTTATGCTGCAGTCATTACTTCTGAGTTCCTGTTGAAGTCAGTGGTATCTTACTTCATGAATTATCTGTACTGTTTAACCATATTGTAGGCTTTTTAAATTTGATTTAAAAAATGCCACATTGTATATAGTAAAGGCTCCTGCACCATCCTTACATATAATTTGATAGTATCCGTATGTATGGTGTTCACATCAATACCCCATATGTATGGTGTTTGCGTCAATACCTCGACTCAATACAAGTTAGAAGCATGAGTAATGATGACTGGGTATTAAGAACAGTCATTGTTTGAGTGACGATCGCAACGCAGCCACAACAGCAGCGGCCGCGGAAAGGATGCGTAGGAAACAGTCACATGACTGACGAGGAACATAGACTTGCTAATGTGACCAGACGTACAAAATGTGCACAACAAACGGATGAGCAGCTTGCGCTACAGAATACTACTACCGCTGAAAGAAATCGTGCCAGCCGTGCACAAGCGACTGAACAAGCTCGAGCAGCCGCAAATGCAGTACGGGTTGAAAGACATCGAGCAGTTTGTGCCTTGTGGCATGAAAATGCTCAGCGGCACAGCATTGCCATGTGCAATCACACAGATATTATTGAGGACGAAGTTCCGGAGCACCACTCTGGCGCATTTGACAACCTGTGCAAAAATTGCAACTCATTCAACTTCACCTGTGAGAACAAGCAAGGTGGAGAATACAATTGCTGCCATAAAGGTCGAGTTCGAATTAACCCTTACAGATATCCTGACAGGTTTAAGAACCTGTTGACATATTTAGACCCAAACTCCAAGCACTTCTTGGAAAATATCAGAAAGTACAACAGTGCATTAGCCTGTGCATCCATGGGCACACAAATATCCCTGCCTCCAGGCCATAGTCCATGTTGTTACAGTATACATGGCCAAATATACCATCAATCTGGACCCTTGCACCCCAGAGAGGGTGAAACACCAAAATTTGCTCAAATCTATATATTAGAACAAAATCATTTCAGGGACTTAAAAAAACAAATAATTCTTTGCAGAGAAAGTATTGATTTCACAAATGTAGAATTTGTAGCCCGATTCAATCGGGCTCCCAGTTGCTAGTATTATATAAACTTGTTAGGGAGCTTGTTACATGTTTGCACTTGCTGTTATTTTTGATGTTTACTGTTGTGGCACTTTTAACAGAGGTAATTTATTAGAAATAAAGAAAACAGATTATATATCCGGAATGCATCGAGTACAAGACATTATGCTAATCATAATGTGGTAGAGGAGTATCTTTTAATATTCACCCACTGCTGGTACTGAAAAGAGCTGTCAGACAGTGCTAAATTCGAAAAAGCCACCAGTGAAGCCATATGTGTGCTCCTTCCAGTTTGTGTGAAAGAAGCCAATAGAGGCAACTCCTTCCCAGAAAAGTGTCTTGTGTCTCTTGTGCAGTAAGGACATGTGCATAGTGAAATGTTTTGTCAGTGGTTTGGCAGTGTCCGGATGTTCAGCGAACAGCTGACTTAACAATGAAGGTCTGTGTTCAAATCGTGTAGTGCGTGTTGACTGCATGTTCCTTCTGTGTTTCCTTTCTTATTGTAAATTGGAGTTGGTGGTGTTTAAATTTTTTTTTTATTTTATATCCTTCAGATTTTGATGCTATTTGCAAATTTCACAACTTTTCTATATTTTACCATACTCTGCCATTAATACACATTAGGAACAGTAATGGGCTAACCTCCTGGAATATAGTTTTGTCCTGTTATTTTAGTCTGTTTTTAAAGCAACATATACAGGTACATAATAAAAAAAATTTTGTTGTAATGAAAATTTTGTAGTAATGAGATTCTATGATTGTCACTATAGTGCTTGATTTGACCTGCATCCAGGCATTTGCAATCATTTCAATAGCTTCTTTCATGTTAGTTTACAACTCCTCCTGTCTACAAGTTATGCTGACAAGAATTTTTCTCAGTATTTCCTTGTGATAAAACACTTTCAGGGTGAGAATGAAGTCCAAATCCAATGGCTGAAGCACTGCCGTGCAATTGGGTGGGAGATATTCAAAGCGAAAATTATCTAAATGTGGAAGTATGCTGTTGGCAGCACAGTTATTAGCCAGAAGCAGAATCTTCCTCTTCTTCTTTTATATATTGTGAGGTTTCTGAAGTGTGATTGCAGCGTCTGTGGAAGATTGTTTGTCCATTGCTGGGGCAGGGCAACTGTAGGCTCACAGCGCTGCTGAAGAGCGCTGCAGAACAAAATCCGAAAACATTGTGGTTGCGCTATATGGAAGGAACATTACAAATGCAGGGAATAGTATTACTTGGCCACAACCCTGCCTGACTGCTGTGATATTGCTGTTCCCATTTCAAGCAGAATAAAGCTGGTTTTGCTAAAGTACTGAGACTCAGCTTCGTGTTTTGCGGAGCAAGACAGGGACTCGCACATCACACTATCCTTGTCAAGTTGTCACAGCCTGTTTACCAAAATGTCTTGAGTCATTCAAGCTTGCTGGTTCACTTTATACTCGCAGGAAAGGAATGTAAAGTGCTTAAAATACCGAGGATTGGTCGACTTGCCAGTGATGAGAGAAATAACTTTTTGTGGCTGCCAGTTGAATTGCAGCAAAGTAGAGCTGTCAGCCTTTGTTTAGATTTTTTTCCTCCTCAGCATGGATCTCCTTTGAGTGCAAAAGTGTTATGCAGTAGCAGCTGGTAGAAGATTCCAGTCTCATCAGCATTGTAGATGTCTTCTGGCTCATAAGCTGAAATGATTTTCCTGATTTCATCTGCACGCCATTTGTTTGGTTTTTCAGTTGGAACTGCAGATTCTTCTCCACAGATTGCTTTGTCTACAATTCCAAAACAATCCTGAAAGCGAATTAGCCAACCCCAACTGACAGTAAAATCTTCTTCTAAAGTCTTACACCACAAAACACAAGGCTGAATCTCAGGACTTTAGCAAAACCAGCTGTAGTCAGCTTGAAACAGGAACAGCATGGTTTTTTATTGTAGCAGGATCTACTACTCTCTTATACACTGACACAGCAATCCGGCAGGGTCGTTATCAGGTTAGTGGCCAAGTAATACTCTTCCCTGCATTTATAATGTTCCTTGCATCACCACTGGGCAGAGTGGTGGCTCTGAGGCTAGGGATCTGCGCTGGCAATTGGAAGGTTGCCAGTATATTCCAATCCTGTATATTCCAAAAGGGACTCCGCTCTGTTGGGCCCTGGAGCAAGGCCCTTAACCTGCAATTGCTCCGTCCTGGATATGACGTTAATCTGCATCCAGCCCTGCATGTATGCCCTCCAACCTGCAGGGAAAAACTTGGGGGTTGGTGGCAGAATTGGCACTCCAGCCACCATTAAAAACAAAAAAAAAAAACTCGCACTGTTCCACTCCATCTGAAATAGTGTGGTGCTGAGGTGGCTGCACTCGGGTCCTAATCTGGATCCTGAGTTGGTTTGTCATGTGGTGGGTGCGGCAATGCGCTGTATCAGCGCATGCTCCTAACCTCTCTCTCTCTCTCTCTCTCTCTCACCCATCGAGATCTTTTCGGAGTTGCTGCAGTGCTGTGAGCCTGCTGTTGCCCCAGCATAAACAGTCTTCCACAGACGATTGCTTTTTCTTGAATGAGCATCTGCCATTTCTTTAGGAGGATGACAATGAGTTAGATTCCAATGGATGTTTTTCAAATGTTGATGAGCAATAAGCAAAAGGTATCACTGAAAACCACAGAAAACAAACACAGCAAAAAAACAGTTTGAGGAAAGTTCAAAGAAAGAAAAATTTACAATGCTTGTGTTCGGGGATTGTTGTGCACAACTGAGCTGCGACCACAGAACTAACTGCTCTGTGGATGATTCATTCAGGCATTTCAAGGTCTTTTGGGGACTTTGTTTTAATAAAAGTATCTTCTGAATGTATTTCGTAGTAACAAGATTTCTATAGACTCTGTCATATGGGGCTATATATTGGGACCGTAAAAATACTTTGTTGTAATGAAAATTTCATTGTAACGATATTATTTGTAACAGATTTTCACCTGTATATTTTTGTGTACTTTTTAATTTGTTCTCTTCTTTTTTGTCTTTTTAATTAGAGTCCTCTCCTGAATTTGCATTACAATTCTTTGGACAAATCGAGGGTGCTATTAGTGCAGTTTTATGTACTGTGCAAAGCCTGGTGAAGAGAAAGGAAGATCACACAACAAAATCCAAAGAAGTCAAAAGCCAAAAATCCGGTAAGGTTTAAAGACTGATTTTGAGCTTCCATTTCCGGTGATAACACTATACAGTACACACCCAAAATTTGCGGGGGTTACGTTCCTAGAGCATCCATGAATTGTGAAAAACTGCGAATTTTGGATGTGGTTAAAAAAAAAAATGCTTATTTTTATAGTTTAAACCCGAAATATGCCCCCAAAACACTTTTTAATTTCAAACTCACCTTAATACATTACCTAAAAATAAAGGATGTAAAGGTAAACCAATATACTGCACAGTACTGTACTGCTATGTCTCCCGCAGTGCTAGAATGTAAAATACCGATGTTACCGCTATATGTACTGTAATTCATGCAAGCACGTTTTCATTTCCAGAAGCCTTAGAAGGAGCAGGGCGTTTCGGCGGCATCTTTGGGCTTTAACCCATAAACTGCCACATACTTGGGGGTTAATGCATCCCTGGACGCCAAATAATTTTTTGCTTCACTTTAAGTAAACGTCACAATTCACAAAGAAAATGTGAAATTTTAATGAAACACATTTTTTTTCATGCAAAGAGCATCACAATTACTGCAACACTGATCATTTTACACACTGCTAATGAACTGTAAAAACTTAAAAAAAAAAAAAAAAAAAAAAAAACACTACTGGAACAATATGTACAAGATGCAACTGATGCCATGGATGAAATTCAGTAAATCACAGAGCCAGCTGCGCTTGAACTGGCTGCACTCAAGCTCATAGAGGTAAGCGCTGATGCTTGCAGGCTAGTCTAGTGCAGGGGCTGAATCCAGTGAGGCTGCAGGGTGTCACGCTTGGGTCACAGAATTGCACAGAAACACAGGAGATTGTAGAGACAGGAACTTTATCCAAACATTTCAAACAAACATATCTCTTTCAGAAGTAAAACGAGCTCGATTAAAGAATAGACCTCATAGGGGAGCACAACGGGAGCGGGACCCCCAACAGGAGCAGAGGATGTCTGTGGGAGGAGAGAGAAACAAAGCAATCAGCCAAAAAGAACAGGTGCTGTTCGGGCTTTTAAGTATGCATAGCATCACGTGGGAAGCATATCACACAACACAGCAGCATCAAGTAAGCCCAGCAAGTAAGGGAGTAATGTGAAAGTAGTCTATCAGCATTTTTTAAGAGGGTTTTTTAAAGGAGCATCCGTGTCTACGAGGGGTGCGTTCAGTCCCTCTGCTCACAAGGGGATGGCAGTGGTCATGAGCTGACTGCTCAATGAATGTACGGCACTGACTGATCAGCTCCTGTGTGCTCGCAATTGGCTCTGGGAAATGATTGTAGCCGATTGTGGTGGTTTAAGGGTTAAGCGGAACAAAACGGAAAACACAAGAACACTCAGCTGGAGATGCATCACAGTCAATCAGCAGCAAGGAGAAATGAATAACGCTGTAGCGGTCCGGTGCCGCTAAGATTTACACTGTCAAGAAGACGGCAATTTATTTATTTTTATGGTGGAGATTCCAGGGACACACCCAGCCTTGGCCGGACCCGCATGCACTCATGAACAGAGACAAAAACAAAGCAAACCGGTAATCAAACAGCAAATAAAGAATGTAATAAAAACAAATGAAATAAATGAAAATAATGATACCACCCCTTTTCCCCTTACGGCGATTACACATTAAATACAACAAAGCACAAACAAAACACACACAGTAAATCATGAAAAACAGCAATGGATGAAATATAATGATGAAGATAGATAGTCCAGAGATCCGCACGTTGAATGGGAATGTAAAGATAGTCCTACTAGTTCCTGAAATGGTAAAGAAGGGAGCGCTCCTTTCTTTGCAGGATGGCCATGAATCCACTTACAGTCCTCATGTACACAGGCAGACATCAGACAATCCAGATGCCAACCATGAAATGATCCAGGACAAAACTAATAAGTACAGGTAACCCAACAGAAGGCAGAGAGACAGGAACTTGAAACACAAATTACAAAAACTTTTTTTTTTTTTCCCTTTGGTCACCAGCCCTCTTTTTAAAAGCTGCGCTGACATCCTTTGACCCCAACAGCCCCTGCACCCTCAGCAGAAGACCAATCGGAGCCACTGCAAGGACTGCTGGGAGTTGCAGTTTCAAATTCTATTGTCTACTTTCACCATCCCAAGCAACGTTTTCCTCTACAGTTGCTTCCTGCTCTCTCTACAGTACAATATTGCACGAAAAAAGCCATAAAAATGTCGGAGGATATTAGATAGGTTCTAAGGAACAATCCACAAATGACTGAGGCCGCAAACTCTGAACCGTGACTTTCCAGGGGTCTACTGTACACCAATATCAGATCATTAGCTAATTGCTTCTTATTCTTTATCAAAAAGCTGCTTTTTTTAAATTGAATGTGTAAGCATATATGTGGAAAGTATCACAGAGGTCTCCAGTTCTTATTTTAAGGTGATATTTGTACCTAACTAAATCTTTCATTGTTGGGGTAGACACAAATGATTATGAATGTGTGTTAAATTTGAATATTACTTGAATTACTGGTTATGCAGAATTTGAAAACATCAGGATGTGAAAAAATACAACTAAAATAACCAACAAGCAAGCAAACAAACACTATTATGAATAAAATACTTAATTAAAAAGGGTCTTAAAGTAAAAAAAAATTAATATATTTGTTTTTGATTAAGAATGGACTTATATTAACATAATTTGGTATTAGCAGTTCAGCTTGAAATAAAACCAAATAAATAGGCTTTTAGGATCTTTTAGACCTCATTGTTACAATGGATCTACTCGGACTCATTTCACATGTATTAAAAAAATCAATCCTAAATTGAGGTAAATGTTGTTTATTCATAGACTTCATCGATATAGCTGCTAGTCATATTCTGCAAAATGTGACTTAATATTAGTAAAGTATAAATGATAACATTTTAAATCATATTTCAGGAGCAGGCCAACTCATAATTGATACTTTAGCATTAAATTACTATAAGTTAAACTTTTTCAGTAAGGTCATTTTTGCACTGTTGATTATGGTGTAACTTCGTGCTTTGTTCTGAAAGGGCAATGATTGGAAAACAAGCCTTTTTTATTTTTTTTAATTGCTTGTTATTGTTATTGCCACATTTTAAATACTATTTATAAAAATGAGCAAGGCTGAAAATACAAATATAAATCTGTTAGTTTATTTTAATTTCTTGATGTTAAGCATTTTGACAATGGGAAAGGTGCTCTATACTGTAAATAAAATGTATTATTATGTTTGTTGGTAATTTTTTAACTTTTTTGAAAGCAACCTTCTAGATGTCTTAATCAGTAGATTACCACATACGTGCGCAAAAGGTTCTGTACAACATGCAGTGAATTCACTCAAAAGATCATCCGCTTAAAAAAATACTGTTTCAGATACAGGAGGCAAAGAGAAGAAATGGGAGAAAACCCTTACACTGCATAACACTTCATAAGTGGCAATCTGTATAAACTCACACTGCACTTTCAGGGCACTCCTTCCAGGCTGTCCACACCACTGGCAAGAAGCAGGATTTCATAAAAGGGAAGGCCTATGTCACCAGTGGGCTTAATGTTATTTTTATTACTGTTAAATATGCATTAATTAACAAAAAAAAAAATTCAGAAGTCCACTCATTCCAAAGTACATGGCATTGTGTGCTTTTTTTCTTGTTTGTTTTTTTTACCATAACTAGTATGAATGAGTTTTGTTAACACAAATTTAAATCCAATTACAAAAGATGAAGAAAAACTGACTGCCTACCTTTAGATGATGCATATGAGATACCAGCCCATCTCAAGCCGTAAACACCAAAATGTTACCTGTTATTATTTTGACCAGTAGCATTATATGACAGCAAAGAGAATGATTACTGTTTTTGCATCTTTTAATATCCCATATTCCAGCCATGCACTGTTACTGAGCCGCAAAGCTGCATGAACTTAACTGGCTATAACTGGTTGAAAACTTTAACACAGATTGAGTTAGTGGCTCATGAATATCGGACAAATCAGCAACATTTGGCAGCTGGGTGGTCAGATTTTCCAGCACACTCAATAGTAGTATTGATAGAAAACACATTGCTAAAGTTGGCACAGCTCACGATGAGATTTTCACTTTCCTTTGGGGCATTACTGAAATTTTCAGTGCCGACATTTGACTGTTACATTTTGCAGTTCTTTGTTTCCTTTTGCTAATAAAACCTAAAAGGATTGTTTGTTGAGACATCGTTCTCATTTCTCTCCAACAAGACCTACCACAACTAGCAATAGACAATTTGCAAATGATTTGTTCTTTTTGAACAACAGTTTTCCATGAATCATATGAATTGATTCAGTGGAGCTCAAAGTGCTGAGTAACTTCAGGAAGTAACTTGTTGCTAGACTACAGTTAACCTCGCGTTTTGCTTAGATGTAATTGATTAACATTTTAAGTCAATCTTATTTTCTGAACCTTGTTACCGAGATACAGGCGGTATAATTGCTATTCATAAAAGAGTTTTCCAAATACATTTTTAGTAGTTGAATTAACTTTAAAAGTTAACACTGGTAATTTTACTATGTACATCAACTGATGTTAATCAATGAAGATATGTATTGAAGTGCATGTAGGCAGTATAGGGTAATTTTCATTTAAGGGAAAAAAAATTAAAAGCTTAGTTAAAAAAAAAATAAATAAAAAAAAAAGTTGGGCTAATAAGAAAAGTGAGTGGGCAGGCCCTATAATGGCATTGTACCTGGTTCGCACCAACTTAAGAGAGAATATGGAAATAGCCCAGAAAAGTTTGAGTTAAGACGTGTTTATTTTCATACCTTTTTAATGGTAAAACCAGGATTTTGCTGAGGTATATGATCTATATATTTGACAATCTAAACCGAGGAAGAAACTTTCTCTGCAAAAAAGCCAACTTCACAGCAGCAGCTTTCTCCAACTCTAAGAAGCACGCTGCAATTACACTTAGTTATAGTCATCTACTAGTCACAGTTCTGGGACATAGTGCAACAAAGCTAATGTCAAAAGTTAGTCTTGTTACTATAATAATGTTGTAAAAGCAGGCCTGCACAGGATCATCCCCAGCTCACAGCACTCTGCAGACTGTTGTTCCAACGAACTGTTTTTACTTAGACTCCTAGCCTAATTAAGCAAGATGTTAGTTCCTAGTCATAATAATAATAATGCATTTTATTTATAGGGCACTTTACATTAGCAGCAAATCTCAAAGTGCAACGTAAAAAGTATAAGCAAAGCAAGATAGAAACAGAGATACAACAATAATAATTACAGCATTCTTGTTAATAAGCTTTCCTAAATAGAAAAGTCTTTAGCTGTTTTTTTTAAACAGCCTACAATCTGCTGTGTTCTCAGGCTCTCTGGTAGGGCATTCCAGAGCCGTGGAGCAGCAGCTGCAAAGACTCGGCCTCCCATTGTATGAAGTTTGGTCACAGGGGGGCGAAGGCGGTAGGTATTTGCAAAACGGAGGTTTCTTGTATTGAATTTGAAGTATAAGGAGTTCCTTGAGATATTGTGGAGCATTTCCATGGACTATGTATTCGATACGGAGATGGATAGGGAGCCAATGAAGTGATCGAAGGATTTGTGAAATGTGTTCACATTTCTGCACCCTCATCAGGATTCTTGGAACACTATTTTGAATTTGTTGCAGCTTTTGAAGGCTCTTGTTGGGTTTCCCGATGAGAAGTGCAGTTCAGTCTGGATGAGATAAAGGCATGAACCAGCTTTTCAGTATCACAGAGGGAGAGGTAGGGATGGAGTTCGGCTATGTTTCGGAGATGAAGGAATGCAATTTTACAAAGGTGATGGACATGTATATCAAATGACAGATGGGGGTCTAACTTGACACCCAGATTTGTAACAGAAGGGGAGAGGGTAATGGTACGATCAGAAAAGGAAATACAATATACTATAGTACAATTTACTATACAGTTTCTATATTATGGGGCCAATGTAAAAATTAGAAAACAACGATAAACTAAGGTAATCTTTATTAGAATGTAACAGTCATTTACACTGACGTAGTTGCAGCCTTTCAGTATTTGCCCAGGTGCCTACTCTGTCCGTCTTTAAATTGTCATAAGGATACAGTTAAGGCAGCAAACTACACAGAAAAAGCAGATTAATAGGAAAACAACATGGTTGTTAACGTGCAGCCACATGGAGTAGCCAGGACTGAATTTGAGAACCATTTATATATAGAAATGTGTGTATCTTTTTGTTCAGTATTTCATAATGTGTTTTTATAGTATGTGAGCGCTGAAGTCGGAAAATGACGAGATAAACACCAATTTAAAATTAAAAGCAATTTCTTTATTCTTTATTCTTGGTGAGTTAGAGAGATTGTGAGACTGCCCCAACCCATGCCTCCGAAGAGACTGGAGTGACCCCAAACCCCCCAAAGCTCAGTGCCACTGGCTGGTCAGAACAGACAGTCTTGCTTAAAAGAAAAAAATCCCTTTTATATTACCTAGCTTATTCATTAGCCAAAGAGAGAACAGAAAAAAACATAACAGTTCATTTTGAGGTCATACATAAATTAGGGTTACATCTTTAATTTATGACATTTAGGAGTACAGAAAAACAAAGCAGTACCAGGTGCCTACAATATCTAAAGACTGTGACCTCTCAGTATACACACACAAACCCATTTTAAGCTGTTTTCTTAAAGTTCATTGCATTAGTTATAAAGAGATTACATTCTTATAACTTTATTATCTTCATTAGATTATATTTGTTTGATTAGATTAATAATCCTTATTTATTAATTCATAATTGACAATTATGTCTTACATTTTTTAGCAAGAGTGAAGAAAACGATCACATTGATTCATCATATCACAGGGTGTTCTGTTAATATCAAGAAGTTAGCACTTTCTCATAGAAGAATTAAATCAGTCTCCTATTCTGTGCATAAACATAATTCCTTTCCTACCTAAATGCAGATCAAAACATATAGAAGTATAAAATCATATAGTTCTCTGCAGCATGATTAATACAAAATACAGTCATTGGTATTTTGTGAGTTAAATACTTATAATCATCTGCGGTGGGCGGCTGGCTCCCTGCCCGTGGTCTGCTTCCTGCCTTGCTCCCTGTGTTGGCTGGGATGGGCTCCAGCAGATCCCTGCAACCCTGCAGTTAGGATATAGCAGGTTGGATAATGGATGGATACTTATAATCATTACAGTTAATGTTTTTTCTGCTTTCTCAAATACCAATGCTGTGTTTAATGGAACAAGGGGAGACTGGCCTTTCACCATAAATTTAAGCATTTTTAAACCTGTTTACTCCAATTCGGAGTCATTGGGTACCAAGTACCTATCCCAACAGTGTCAGATGTAAGGCTGGAAACCGCCCTGGATACACTCACACATGCTCACTCAATCTTACAATGTACCAATTTAGAATTACAACTTAACCTAACATCCATGACTTTGGGAATGTGGGAGTAAACCCAGACTATCCTGAGGAAAATTTGAACGTTCATGAATGAATAATACATATATACTCTGCATATACATTGGCTTTGTGTGAGATTCTAAATTTATAACACTGGATTCACGAGGCAGCAATGGTAACCACAGCATATTTTAATCATTTCTAAAAGCAAACTTCATTCATAATATATCTGTTGCAGAATGTAAGGAAAATGAAGATGAAGGAGATTTAATCAGAGTGGGGCACTTGACTAAACTACTAGATAAAGATCTGTCTGCTGAAGTTTCTTCCTTAAATTTGGAAAAGATCCCATCCATTCTACTGAATCTTTTGGAGAGCCTAAAAATTTACAGAGAGGACTGTGCAGCACATTGTCTGGTAAGGTATTTTCTATTCAGTACTAATGTGAATTTATGTTTAAAGCAAACAGGCAGATGCTTTCATGTCTGATTTCGTATGGTAAAACCGTTGATCAGGTAAGGCAACTCTTGAATATTATACTAATATAAAGTTTGTTTTTAGCTTTCTTGTATTTAAGAGCTTTATAAATATTTTTTTCTATTTTGTGGTTTTGTGACAGACTTTAAAGGAAGCCTGCTTGTCTCTTGTGCGCCTTCTGCCTATGTTATCAACCTATGTGGATCTGGTTCAGTTCTTCCTCATAGTTTCTTTGCTGGCTCACAGAAGCACTGGCAAACTGCTGTCTGTTCTTGCCAGCATATTCACTGAGATCGCTCAGAAGGTAAGAAAGCAGTGCATCATTGCATAAAAGTTACTGTATAGCTGTTTGAAAGATGTTTGAGTTGATGTGTGTATGTGGGCATTAAAGCAGATTGTTGTTTTGTATTGTCTGCTGCCTGGATAGTTTATGGTGCCCATCAACACTGAATCGGATCATGTGGGTTGAGAAGGTTACGTGATGTTCCAGGTGCCAAATTTAAACTGAAATGCTGAGATGCTTACAAATGCTTGCAGTTTCTCCCAATGTTTTACTCTCAACAATATTCTGTTACATTAATTGTCAATACTAAAATGTTGTGGAGGAATGCTTGTAAGTGTGTATTTTTCTGATTTGGAAATTCAAGAGCATGTGCTATTTCAGTCGAGGAGGATACATAGGTTGGGATGGGCTTATATTTGTATAATCTTAACACTTTATCCTATCTTAACATTTTATCCAGAAATGTTATTTTTAGTTAGTTTGTTCAAATTGTGAGTTTCTTTAACACTTTGGAATTTGGCCGTTTTAACACTACAATCCCTGAAGCCTACAAAAAAACTCGTAATCCCGGTCCACCTTAAATTCCTTCACAGCTCTTCATTAGCGTTTTTTGTTTTGTAAATGTGTTGATTAGCACAAGCAGCAAGCAGCCTGCTGTCCCTTTCCCCGCCTTGGCGGAGCTTAACTCGGGCAAAAAGTTCTCCCAGCTCAAGTCAAGGCTCTTTATGTGCGTGTGAAGTACCTGGAGTTGAATAGGGTAAATAATACAGTATATCGTTATTTGAAATACATGCATTTCATGTGTGTTCCGTGTCCACAAAGATCTGGGTAAGTGTAGGATGAAAGGAAATGTGAGGCAAGTAATACTGAACACATACCTAAAGCAGAAACTTTTTCCATGTTATACTAATAATGACATGAACTGTATAATATGTGAAGAATTTAGTCCAAATATACAATAAACACATGAGCTTTTATTCAAGGGTATAACCAAAGAAAAATAAAGCATTCGATTTACATGTTGCTGTCAATGAGTTAAAAACCCAAGCTCAAATGTGAATCATCAGGAAGTTGATATGTATTCTAGAATGGTGCAGAGTTAAGAACTGCTGCCTTATAACCCAAAAGTCCCAGGTTTGAGACTGGGCGCTCTGTTTTTTGAGTAGTGAGCTGCTATTATTCCTACAAAATAATAAAATCATACATTTGATTTGAGCCTGTAACACCCAGTGTAAATTTTGGATACTTGTAGAAGTTAGCGCTTGTGTTTTTATTATTCACTTTTATTCTTTCAGTGACATTCACTTGGTACAATGAACTTGCCTCTCCCTCTCTGAGTTGATGGCATTTATCTCCAATCTTTTCACAACAGCAGGGATGACCACAGTTGGTGCTGTACTTGATGCCTGCTTAGAACTATTTGTTGAACCGGCAATCAAAGATACGATGTCCCGTGACCACTATCAGACTACCATGCTGCATTTGTGCTTTGACAACAAAGACACCTTTGCAGAACGTGTGAAAATGACAGATTTGCTGTGATCTCGGACATCTGACAATGTTTTCTTGAGAACTGTGTTTTGAGTTATAACCCAGGGCAAAGACTTTCCGGTGGTCATAAAGCTTATAGAGCTGTTTCTAGACAAAGGCAGAACTGTAACAACAGACAGCTTATTCATAGCGATTTCACTGGCTTATAGACTACTGCACCGCAACACAACTCTGCTTGGCAGCATAAGTAAAATGTGACTTCCACCTGCAGTTAAAGTCACTTCAGTACGCAATCAATTCGCCACGCTAGTGTTTAGATCTGGCAGTGCCGTGGTGATGGTTTATATGCCCAAAAAGAAGAAGCCTTTTATTTCAGTCTGTAACAGCCATTGTAAAGTTGGGGCGCATACACCATCAGCATGACACTGTCAGATCTAAACATATTGAAGCATCTATTGTTGCAGGTGGAAGCTGCCGCTGCACTTTTCATGGCATTACACATATACAGTGGTGTGAAAAACTATTTGCCCCCTTCCTGATTTCTTATTCTTTTGCATGTTTGTCACACAAAATGTTTCTGATCATCAAACACATTTAACCATTAGTCAAATATAACACAAGTAAACACAAAATGCAGTTTTTAAATGATGGTGTTTATTATTTAGGGAGAAAAAAAATCCAAACCTACATGGCCCTGTGTGAAAAAGTAATTGCCCCCTTGTTAAAAAATAACCTAACTGTGGTGTATCACACCTGAGTTCAATTTCCGTAGCCACCCCCAGGCCTGATTACTGCCACACCTGTTTCAATCAAGAAATCACTTAAATAGGAGTTGCCTGACACAGAGAAGTAGACCAAAAGCACCTCAAAAGCTAGACATCATGCCAAGATCCAAAGAAATTCAGGAACAAATGAGAACAGAAGTAATTGAGATCTATCAGTCTGGTAAAGGTTATAAAGCCATTTCTAAAGCTTTGGGACTCCAGCGAACCACAGTGAGAGCCATTATCCACAAATGGCAAAAACATGGAACAGTGGTGAACCTTCCCAGGAGTGGCCGGCCGACCAAAATTACCCCAAGAGCGCAGAGACGACTCATCCGAGAGGTCACAAAAGACCCCAGGACAACGTCTAAAGAACTGCAGGCCTCACTTGCCTCAATTAAGGTCAGTGTTCACGACTCCACCGTAAGAAAGAGACTGGGCAAAAACGGCCTGCATGGCAGATTTCCAAGACGCAAACCACTGTTAAGCAAAAAGAACATTAGGGCTCGTCTCAATTTTGCTAAGAAACATCTCAATGATTGCCAAGACTTTTGGGAAAATACCTTGTGGACTGATGAGTCAAAAGTTGAACTTTTTGGAAGGCAAATGTCCCGTTACATCTGGCGTGAAAGGAACACAGCATTTCAGAAAAAGAACATCATACCAACAGTAAAATATGGTGGTGGTAGTGTGATGGTCTGGGGTTGTTTTGCTGCTTCAGGACCTGGAAGGCTTGCTGTGATAGATGGAACCATGAATTCTACTGTCTACCAAAAAATCCTGAAGGAGAATGTCCGGCCATCTGTTCGTCAACTCAAGCTGAAGCGATCTTGGGTGCTGCAACAGGACAATGACCCAAAACACACCAGCAAATCCACCTCTGAATGGCTGAAGAAAAACAAAATGAAGACTTTGGAGTGGCCTAGTCAAAGTCCTGACCTGAATCCAATTGAGATGCTATGGCATGACCTTAAAAAGGCGGTTCATGCTAGAAAACCCTCAAATAAAGCTGAATTACAACAATTTTGCAAAGATGAGTGAGCCAAAATTCCTCCAGAGCGCTGTAAAAGACTCATTGCAAGTTATCGCAAACGCTTGATTGCAGTTATTGCTGCTAAGGGTGGCCCAACCAGTTATTAGGTTCAGGGGGCGATTACTTTTTCACACAGGGCCATGTAGGTTTGGATTTTTTTTTCTCCCTAAATAATAAAAACCACCATTTACAAACTGCATTTTGTGTTTACTTGTGTTATATTTGACTAATGATTAAATGTGTTTGATGATCAGAAACATTTTGAAGGACAAACATGCAAAAGAATAAGAAATCAGGAAGGGGGCAAATAGTTTTTCACACCACTGTACTTTGTCAGCATGCCCATGTCGATCAAACACAGGAAGCTCAGCAGTCTACTTGTGACTTTACGCTGTAGGAAGATAAGTAAGTAAATCAAGGTAAACCGTTAAATAACATTGTGTGGCTTTTATATAAGTAACATATAATTTTTTTTATATATATATATATATAAAGGCCGTCACAAAACATAATCACAAATAGATCTTTGCACGATACCTTGGCGAGTTTGACATGCCTTGCTCATCCTCATCTGTGCTGACCTTTGTTATAGCATGTCTTTATTTGAAAACAGCAGTGCCAGATCGGGGGGAGCATTAACACGACAGAGAGAATAAAACTGAATAAAAAAAAAATACAAAAAAAAACACTAACATGTACAGGTACCATACACTTACACCGGCTGTTACAGACTCAAATCAAATATGTTTTTATTGTATAACAGTAACGATAAGAGCAGCTCAATACTCTAAACATTAATTCTGGGAAGTGGCCAGAATCGAACCCACAACCTCTTGATTATGAGTCGGCAGTTCTTATCACTGTATCACCAAAGTGGTCGTGTCAGCGTCGTACCCTAACCCAATTTCTTTTTCTTTGGTTATATCCTTGAATAAAAGTGCACTTGTTTTATTGTATGTTTACTTTTTGTGAAAGTGTTTATTTGATATTTGGACACACATTATACACTTCATGTCAAAATTTTGTCATTAGTACCAAAACATAATAAAAGTTTGTGTTTTAGGTATGTGTTAAACATTTCTTGCATTTCCTGTCATCCTACACTTACATAGATCGTTGTAGTCACGGAACACACATGAAATGCATGTGTTCCAAATAATGATATATTATTTACCCTATACAACTACAGACACCTCACACCGAGATAAACAAGGCTTGAGCTGGGAGAGCTTTTTGCACTTTTGAGCTCTGTCGGTAGTGGGGATGGGACAGCGGTCTGCTTGCTACTTGTGCTGATCAACACATTTACAAAACAAAAGATGCTGATGGAGAGGTGCGAAGGAATTTAAGGTGGGCCAGTTTTTTTGTAGGATTTTTTGTAGGCTTCAGGTATTCTAGCGTTAACCCCTGGTGATTTTATTTATCTGAGCAGTGTGACCACATAATGCTGAATCCGGTTGTGCTTCTGCCTGGGCTGCTGTCTGTGTGGAGTTTGTTTTGTGGATTTCCTGCAAGGACTCTTGTTTTTTCATACAGTTCTATGACACACAATCAGGTTGACTCTGAAATGGTCCAGGGTGAACACATGTAGTTCTTTATGGCCTGCAATAGATTGGCCTTCCATCTTAATAGCCTCTTCCTTCTCACAATCCTGGGAAAATCAGATAAAAAATGGGCTTTTTAAATAATTTTTTGTGTAATAGTGTGTATTTTAGTAATAGCAAACTATTTTAAAATTTCTTGTTAACAGCGCTGTATTAGAGGGGCACTATGACTTAGTATTAGAATAATGTCACTGCCCCTCTTGCAAGTCATAATAAGGATTTAAAGGAGGTGGGTTATTTGGAGGGTGTCCAGCTGCAAAAAAAATTCTGGTTCATTATCCAAATTTGGGGGACAGTTAGTCAACCTGGGTGATGCCAGAAAATGGCCTTTAAACTGGCACAGGCAGAGATTTTATAGCATTTTTTGTAATTGTTTGATGTTTGTTTAAACAGTCTCAAACTGTCAGTTTTGGAGGTAGCATATGAGATTGTTGTAAGCGAAGTCTTGGACTATGTATAAACTGGAAGTTCTCAGCATGTATTTATGGTATTAAGTTGCACAGACAAACTTTCTCAGTGTGTGTTTTTTTTTATTAAGGTGCTTTTACAAAAAATAGTACTTAAAGAAATCAAAAATTCTCTTGCTACTTAGGAGCCCTGCAGTGTACATTTTAGTTGCAATGGTTTTATGACAGATGTCTCTAATTTGATTGTGTAAATAACATCTGCACAATCTCTTTGGCACTAGCATTATAGTTTAGCCTGAAACCCACTATTTCCAATGGCAGTGTTAAGAAAGCTTAATGATGTCATATTTGAAGTTGTAGGAACTCCAGAAGCTTTGCAACTTTAAATATGGGCTCCATTAGGTCAGTGGTTTTATTAGCACAGGCATTAAATAATTCTCTGTACTGCAGTTGCTTAGTCAAACAGTGCATCCAATTAAAAACACACTTGCTCAAATATATCTTCAGCACATTTACTTGGATGTACAGTATTGTCATAACCTAATAAACCTAATAGGAAAAGAGAGGCAACCTTAGCCACTGTTACAAACTCTGAAGCGGGGGTTATGGGTTGTGGAAACATCAAAATTCAGCAGGTTTTTGGATAACAGTGGTAGGGATAGCTGCAGTAGATCTGTTAATTGCCAATAAGAAATAGATTTTTTAGAAAAGTTGTGATATCCCTAATTTTCTGTGAATGCTGCTATTATGAAAATGAAAGTAATAAAGAGGTTTTTTTTTTAAACGTTTAAAACTTTCACACCAAGTAATTTCAGCTATTTTTGGGTGATATTCCATGTCCCTGTGTTACTGATTTCAAATCCAAGGAAGGACTATGCAGGGTGACACTCTGCCACTGCATTCTGTGTTTTGAGACCTTTCCTTATGAAATGATGGCATGTTAGTGGCTGGAAGAAAGTGCCAGATGTTTTACTATATGAGATGGAAACTCTTTAGTTCCTCACACAGGATATGCTGAACAGGGGAGAAGGAAAACAAGTGGTATTTGCCAGAACAAAAAACTACTGTGTTTTTAATTAAAATTGTACAGCTTTGTGTTTTGTGCACAGAGGCAAGTATTGGTGAATAATTTCAACATATAAGATTAATCTTGGACTTGTTTTATTCTGCTTCTTAGACCTTATTAATCTTATTTGCGTATTTCTTTATTTTTAACAGGGATTTTGCCTTCCTGAGGAACTTGTGGAGGAAGCATCAGGTGAAGGAGCCACTGAGTTTCATGACTATGAGGGTGGAGGAATTGGTGAAGGAGAAGGCACTAAAGATGTCAGTGATAAGATAGAAAATGAAGAGCAGGTAAGTTATGCGTTTTGAAAATGCTGCCAGCCTGCTGTTGCATTCTAATTAGCTGCTTTCAGCACTGCTGGTAGTGCTTGATGTCAACAAGTTTCTACCTAGGGTACCATCAATGTTTCGTATTGTACCAGTTAGCCCTGTGGTGCTTGAAGTTTCATGGGAAACCATCCCACAACTACCCCTCTTTGAAAGATTGAATGTCATTGTTTGACCACGCTTGACATTTCACAGGAGAAGATCTATGATTGAATGACAGTGCATCTCCAGAAGCAGAGTACCACCAGTTAAAAGGTTTCCACTGCAAGCACTAGTCACTTGCTTACTTTGCTGCTAGCTGGCTAAATGTAACTTGACAGTAACTTGTGTCTGTTACTTGACAGATATTAGACTCCACCTGCCCTGATCAAAGTGCTGAATATATTTTTGTTGTAGTGGTCCATTTTCATTGCACCAGTGGCACTCACATGCATGAAAATTGCAAGCAGGTTACTGTTCCTCATATTTATCCTAGCACCTATTGCGACATTGCATTCAGATTGATTTTACTCTTGGTCTTGGCCTTTTTTTCATCTAAGTTGTACCCAAAAAGCACTTGTAAATAGTTTGGTAAGAATGGAAAAGGTAATGAAACCTTTATTTACCTAACCAACATAAGTGTAGTAGGTCTATATAAAGAGTAGGAAGAAAAGCTTTAATTGTAAGCATAGATGTTGTGTCAATTCAGAGCTGAAACCTAACGACTCACAATATAAGGAAGCACAGTTTTTGTGAAAGTTCTTTCAAACACTTTCTAAATATTTTTATTGTATTACCTACAGTGCCAGGTGTCTGGGATGTTCCAATTAGCACTGGATGTAAGACAGGAGCCAAACCTGAATGGGGTGCCAGTCCATAATAAGGGACGCTTAAACACATCCCTCAAACACTTGTACTGGGGCTGTTTATAACTGCTTTTTACCTGGATGGAATTTTCTATAAAAAAAAAATATCAAAAGTTACCATCAGACTACTGACTGAATCCACAAGTGCTCTGGCAAACTTTGACTGTAAAAAAAAAAAAAAAAAAAACAATTATTAGTATTAATGAACTTTGACACATGTACATTTAACCACAATGATACTTACTGTGTACACAAACAATACTTTTTTTTTCTAAAAGCAGCATTTTGATACAAATAACAAAGCAAAATCATTAAGCATGAAGCACCATTTGTTCTATGAAGAGTGTAGTAGTTCTGTTTGAAATAATGATGATTTGTAGTGCCTTAAAGTAATAATGTATCAGTAATATTATTGTCCACTTTCTGTAAGAGTAATAATAGAGCCCTACCAGTCCTTGGTAAATGTGACAGTAACCTGAGTTGCTTCTTTGTCCTGTACACACACTTAGCCGATTACGTTGTGAATTACATTGATGTGTCAGAACATCAGGATGCATTTAGCATACTTTAATCTACTACCTGACTTTTGTAAATGGTGGGTGAAAACAGTTTCCTCCAAATTCTCAGCTGCTGTTGTGTGTGATGCAGCCTCTATCCATAGCACAGTGTTGCCTCAAATAGAAACATTCAGAATTAAAAAAGAAAAATACAGGTAGTTCCCAGGTTATGGACACCTGACCTACGACTTACAAACGAGGACGCAGCTACGACACATGCGCCTCAGTAACTGCCGCTCCGTCATCTTCGGCCTGGGGATGCTGCAAGCGGTGGCTGGAGGGGGGCGATTTCACTGCTCACGTAGTGTAGTGTCCCTCGGGCATCTCCCAGCGGCGAGCGGTGACCCATGGTCCATAGCCACCGGGGCCACAGCTATCACTCGTGTGCAGGACGATGGTTCACTGCCCGCCCACTATGCCGCCGCAGCTACTGCTCCTGACTAGACGTAGGCTGGATGGAGCAGAGGGGGGCGTTTCACTGCCCGCCCAGCACACACTGCTGATAATGCTGCAAGTGGTGACCCGGTTGTGGCTGAACGGGGCGGCGGGGGTAGCATTGTAGTGTGCCTCGGATGGCTGCCTGTTGAATTGGGGTTGGGCGATTCACTACTCGCCTTTGGCCGCACCGTGTTTGTTCTACAGCATACTGTAGTGGTGGTGACTGTGAGGTGGGCTGGTGATGAACCGCCCCTCACCGCCCCCATTCATTCTCAATAGCAAGCCTGCTTGTATTGTTACGCACATAGCAGGAAGTTGTCTCTTGTCAATACATCAGACGTGTTGATGACAGGTGCCTTCCTGCTGTGATAACGTGTACAGTGCTGTGCAGAAGAGCTCATCTTAACCTTTTGTCTTCACCCTTCAAGAATGTCTCTGAAACACAAATCTGATGCAAGTGCTGGTGATACAGTAAAGAAGAAAAAACCACCATCACCATTGAAAATAAAGTAGAAATAATAAAAATGTCAAAGAGAGGTGAAACTCCATCATTCATTGGCAGAGCACTTGGTTACAGTCGGTCAAAAATAGCATTTATTAAAATAATGTACCTGTTCCGACTTACATACAAATTCAACTTAAGTACAAATCTATAGTCCCTATCTCGTACGTAACCCGGGGACTGCCTGTATGCAGTCAGATAAAAGTTTTAATTCAACACTGACCCTGGATATGGGATAAGCACTCATGCTCTTATTCACATTGGGCCAGTTTACATTTTCCAATCAACCTCTGGTGTGTGGGGGATATGTGTCTAGGGGTTCTGGAGTACCTGGAAGAAAATGCCATACAAACACTGGGAGAACATGAAAAACTCTAAATAGACAGGGATGGGCCTAGGATTCAAAGTACAAAAAACTGTATAATAAATGCTCCAGTATTTTATATCTTTATTATCCTCCTTAGGTTGAGGATACATTCCAACAAGGCCAAGAGAAAAAGGATGAAGAGCAGGACAAAAAGCCAGATATCAAAGAGGAGGAGAATGCAGTGGAGATGTCTGAAGACTTTGATGGACAAATGCATGATGGAGAAAGAAAAGAACCAGGTGCAATAGAATATGTATACAGTGGATTCATAAAGTGTTTACACTTGGTTCAGTTTTTGATTTTTAGTAAATTTGCAAACCTTTCTGAAAACAATTTTTCACATTGTAATTATGAGTTCTTGAGTTTAGATAGATGGGGAAAAATGGGAAGTGTATCCATTTAAAATGAAATCTACAACACCATAGTGTGCAGAAAGTGAAGGGATCCGAATACTTTCTGAACTCATTGACTCTTGTTAAATGAAAATTAAGTAATCAGAAATGTACATTTATATTTTACAAAATGTGTTTAATAAATAGCTTTTGTTAGTAAGATGTGAAAAGCATTGTCTGCCTTTGAGGCCCACCAGTGCATTAAAAGGATAAATCTTTGCTTGTGCCTGCTGTTTACAATTTTTTTTTTTTTTTTTTTTTTTTTTAGTTTTAAAATGCTTTTAACATTTTATGTTTCTTGGAATTTTCTAAACATGTTGGTAAAGGATATCCACACACAGACTTTGATAGTACTGCTTTTAATATCTTTATGACAGATGCACAGTTATTTGTTAAATTTTACATGTGTCAATCAGCCTGCTTCTTTCAATCATTCAACCCTTCTGCTACAATCATTGTCTTTACTTCACAAGATCTATAGTATATTTTTGAGTGGCTGATCTTTTTGTGTGTTAAACAATTTGAATAATTACAAAATAAAGGGAGTGCCATTGCATCTTTTGTAATGTTCTAGTTTTACCACACTCTGCTCTTGATACTTGATAAGGACAACACAGGCATTTTAAGTGGTTTTGCATTCTTATTGTTTTTTTTTTATTGTACAATTAGGGGAAGATGAGGAAGAACCATCAGATGATGAAGAAGAAGATCTAGACAAGAAAATGGGGAATTTGGGTGAAGCAGAGGCAGACCAGTTGGATGAGAGGCTTTGGGGTGATAATGATGATGAGGAGGAGGATACTGATGATGAAGAAGATGAGTCTGGTCAAGGAATGGATGAGGTAAAATTTATTTTGTGAAATTTATTAGTCCATAATTTTTGAAATTACAGTATGTAACCAACACTGAAGTTTCAAAGAAGTATAAAACTCCTAGATATGGGAAGTACTGCACACACTAATGAATTTGTGAAAAAATGTTTACACATATTGAGCGTAATGGAGCTAAGCATTTGCACGTCTTGGTTAACACTAGAATTACCAGAGCCAACGAAAAAACTTGTAAATCCGTCCCACCTTAAATCCCTTTGCACCTCTCCATCAGCGTCTTTTGTCTTCTAAATGTGTTGATAAGCCCAAGCACCCTGCTCTAACCACACCCCCCATCCCCCCTCAACCAACCCCAGCCCATCCCCCCCCCCCAAACCGCCTCGGGACGGGCAAGAAGTTCTCCCAGTTCCTGCCTTGATTGATTATCTGGGAGTGAGCTACCCAGAATTGTAAGGGGAAATAATTTGATGTGTGTTTTGTGTCTACAACAATCTATGTAAACACATCGTTAAAACAGAAACATTTCTCATGTTTTAGTAATAAATAACAAAATGTAGACATGAACTGTATAATGTGTGAAGGCTGATGGCCAAATATCAAAAACACTTTCACAAAAGGTGCAAGTGTAAGACGACGGCTTCTGTGGTGCAGCAGTGAGATCCACTGACTTATAATCCGGAGGTCGTGATTTCGAAACCGGCTCCCCGGCAAATTTACCGTTTTGAGTAGTGAGCTGCTCTTATTGTTAACATTATACAATAAAAACATACATTTGATTTGTGTCTGTAACAGCTGGTATAAATTTATAGTACTTGTAGAAGTTAGCATTTTTTTTCTCTCATTCACAATCACGATACAACACCATTAACCCCACCCTAACCAAAGATCTGATGCGGTTACTTTCTATCTGAAACTAGGAATAACTAGATGTGAGTGGTGTTTTGAGATAATGGAACTGGAAATTCTCTGATCTGGAGGGATAAAAGCTGACACACAAATGCTCATGAATCTGCCTGCTTCGTATCTCACCGTCAAATTTTTTTTATTCAATTTTATTGAGTGTTCCTGCTCACGCTGAATTAGTATGCACCGTATGGTCCATGATGCCAAAGCCGCACTGACAAAAAACAGAGACATAGGTATATATGATATTTGGAATAACTCATTTTATGACCTGTATAGTACATTTCGGAAAACATTGTGGCACTGATGCAACATTATTCATATTATTCATATTCATTCGCATGCCTTCTTGCACTTGTTTTGTTTTCAAATAATATTGCATTAGTATGACAATGTTTTCTGATTGGTACTATTCAGGTCATAAAATGATTTCTTCAAAATGTCACATGTCACATATATTTGTCTTTCTTTTTTGCCCGGTGCTGTGCTGACATCGTGCACCAGAAAGCGTGAGCTTATTCAGTGCAAGCACGAACACTCAGGTTGCTGTGTGCTATAACAAGCTGGACCTGGTGGCGATGAACGTACATGTGCTGTGCAAGGCATGCACGGGGACCACTGAGAAAAGAAGAGTGTTCATGGCTCACCTTGCAGAGGAACTAAGTCATCGCTTCTTACTAGAAAAGGCGATATATAAAGCAAGAGAGGATGCAACATCAACAAGCTTCTGTTCCAAGACCGCCACTACCCCCCAGCCCCTTCAGTGTAATAGTAACCACAGCACAGAGAGAAGTGTGTACATTGCAACAGGCACATATGACGTAAACCCTTGGGTGTTTGGGAACTGTTAACATTTGAATCTGATGATTACATATAGCACGGAACTGACCTCTCTGTACTGTTCTTTCCTCTGTATGTCCTGGAGTACAAAAGAAACACCACCATGCAGCAACATGTGAAGACTGGCAAGATTGGGGAGGAAAAAAAAAAATGTGCAAGAAGGCGTGCAAATGAATATGAATAATGTTGCATCAGTGCCACAATGTTTTCCGAAATGTACTATACAGGACATAAAATGAGTTATTCCAAATATCATATATACCTATGTCTGTTTTTTTTGTCAGTGCGGCTTTGACGTCATAGTCCATAAGGTGCATACTAATTCAGCGTGACCAGGAACACTCAACAAAACTGAACAAAATAAAATTCAAGTGTCGGTGAGATACGAAGAAGGCAGATTCCCCAGCATTTGTGTGTCAGCTTTTATCCCTCCAAATCAGAGAATTTCCAGTTCCATTGTCTCAAAACACCACTCACATGTACAGTTTTTCCCAGTTTCAAATAAAAAGTAACCATGTCAGATCTTTGGGGGTGGTGGTGGTGTGGTATAGCAGACTGCTTGCTGCTTGGGCTTATCGACACATTTAGAAGACAAAAGAGGCTGATGGAGAGGTGCAAAGGGATTTAAGGTGGGACAGATTTACAAGTTTTTTCGTAGGCTTGGGTAATTCTAGTGTTAATGCAGTTATGAATTACTTTTGCTACTTTAAGTCTAAGCAATGCTAAAAAGAATAAAATAGCTTACATGCTTTCCAAGAATTTATTGTCTTTAGTTACAAGCAAAAATTGCTGCTTGAAGTAAATTAAAAAGCAGAGAATTTATAAATTATTGAACCAAAGATGACGACATGTTCAGCTTACTACAACTGCAAAATTTTAGCTACTTTTCTGGCCTCCTCAAAGTCATTACATTGTGTGTTACAGTCCTTCTGCTATTTAAATACATTAAAAGTATTACACAAAGAATTTTATAATATTTGTAAAGTTCTCCATGAATTTTGTGGCTACTTTTAGGGTGAATCCCAGCTTGTGGCAAAGGAGGACAACTTGGATGCTGGAAACACAAATAAAGATGACCAACACAACCAACACAAGGAAGAAGAGCTTACAGAAAACAAAGAAGAAAAAGATAAAATTAATGAGCAACATGATAAGGTAATACAATATATATGAGTATATATGCACTGACAATGACTGTATAAAATGTTTTTTTGAGTCAACAGCTCAATTTATAAAATATGCTTATTTTTTTCATTTTGCCCTGCTTGCACAGCTACTAACAATTCATGTACTAAACAGCCTTTGGTTAAAATAGATTATTTTGTTGTCAAAGTAAAATCTTATTCAGGACAGTAGCTAATGTTTATATATCTTGGTATGTGAGGTAAAATAAAGATGTTTCTTATGGGGAAAAATTTCTTTAAAAAGTCATCCCAAAAATATTGTATTCCATATTTTGCCAGAAACTGAGCATTACAGTGCCTATAAAAGTATTTATCTCCTTAGAAGTTTTCTCATTTTAGTATTATGCAATGCATTTGTAATTTAGACCACTCTGCAGAGATATATTTTCACTTTTACATTAAAGTCTTTTTTTTCTGGTGATCAGTGTCAAAAAAGCCAAATTAAATCCAGTAAAATTCAATGTTGTGTAACAATATGTGAAAACGTCAAAGGGGGTAAATAGTTTTTACATACACTGTGTATTTCAAAACAGCTCAGAATTAAAGCATTCCATTTTTTTTTTTGTCTTTATTTATTTAGTCCACTTTTTATATGTATTCATTTACTTACAGTTCTGTAACCGTTGGGTCCATGAATGTAAATACCACAGTGATTAACATACTAAGCATAACATTTAGAAAAGTGGTTACTTTAATTACCAACTCTTAGTGATGAGTGACCCCTGCTGAATTTTCCAAAATGACAGAATTGCAAACTTTGCCCATCTCCATGTAATGCATTGAAGTCATAGGAGAGGGAGGAACAGAACTTGTTTTGAGTGAGTTATAATGGTGCAGTGGTCTTTTAAGTTTTCCAGGGAGCTAAGGACAAGTCAGATAACTATGTTGGACCAATGATTGTGACCAAATATGTGAAGGAGCTGTGAGGAAGTAGTGCTAAGCACTGTGCCTCAAACAACAAAAGACGCAGACAGAACAAATACCACAAAATACAACAAACGGCCACAAATTAGCAATAAGTAAATAAAATATATGGTAGGTTATTACTCTCACAGAGTTCCAGTCTTGGGGCCACATTACAGCTGTGCGAAGTAGTGGCAGAGTAGAACTGGCTTATTCCATTGTTTGAAGTCACCACTCCGAGCATAGTGAGATATCTTTTTTTTGTTTCCCATCTATCTGTGCAGATGCCTTGTACTTTTGTCTTCCATTAAGAAGAAAGAAATGGCTTGTAAATAGTAATGAATGTTTTGTTTTTATTATTTCCCCTTGTGTCCTTTGTTTTCTGATGAGGGGACAGAGAAGGCTCACTTAAGGATTGTTTTGAGTTTTTTGCTGGGCACATGGCTAATTTGCATGCATAATGTAGGATGGAAATCTTGCATTGTTTCTTAACCATTGTGGCGTTGAGACCCATTATTACCTTCTTAAGTTCATTGATACAGCAGTCAGAGAGCCCTGTGGATTGAAATGATCACATTTTCAAGAAATAAGTGTGGTTAGAGACGAGAAAAAATATCACACAGCCCTGTCAAGTGCTTTGGTGAGCAGTTTCAGTACTTCTTAGTAGCTGATATGCCATTTTGTTCTCCCCCACTCCCCTTCCCCCCCGATGGTCATGTTGGCAAGCTTCTTATAGCAAGCATATGTGAAAGTTGTGCGTATGACTGCTACAGCTCTGTGATGTCATGTCAGCCTCATAAAGTATCATACGGCGCTTGGAAAGAAAATGTTCACCTAAGCCAGCTGCATGGCACATTTTCACAAAAATATTTGGGGAACTAGGTCTCTGGCGCAAACAGCATATTCACTGTGAAAAACACTTTGGAGAATTTTGCACATGAACACTACTAACCATATAATCTGAAAAAGTGGTTCCAACAGTGTTAAAGGATTGAAGTGCAGAATCAATAACTTAAAATAATTAGGGTTGTATGGGCAACCTCTTATAACAGGCAGGCAACTGGTTATCATTCTGTTGCATTCACCTTGCTTAGTTTTTGTATTATTCAGTTAGTGCAAAGCCTTATGAAGAAGATGATAATTTTTAAAAAGTAACTATTTTAATAATTAGCTTTTGATAATAGTCCCTAGAATTTTTGTAATATATATATTAATATAAATTTTGTCTGTGTTGCTTAGCGGGAGTTTGATGAGAATGAGGTGGATCCTTACCATGGAAAGCAAGAGAAGCAGCCTGTGACTGAGCCAATGGATCTTCCCGATGACCTCAATCTTGATAATGATGAGGAGGACACTGGAGAAAACCAAGAGGGAGATGGTGAGAGAGTTAAAATGTGAACCTTTAAAGAAAGCACATCATCAATAATTCTGGGTTCTATATCCTTCCTTTAGAACCATACAGTAACATTTGCAGTTGCTGAGTTGTATTCATATTGATGACTATTGCAAAGTCATTTTGACTATTAGATTTTTTTTAATACACATCAAAATGTAACACATGTCTTCACTATCTTCATAGGTCATGATCTTGAAGTGTAGAATATTTTAGTAAATGACGTAATGGCCATGCAGTTTTCTCTGGCTCAGAAAGTGAATGCAGCTCAGTGGATAATGCTGTAATGGCCCAGTTTTATTGGCTACAGTGGTTCTGAACTCCCAGTTGCACAATGCAAGACGCAGTGGAAGGTTTCTGGTTTAGTGCTGACAGCAACACTCTTTATATTTTTATTTAAAAAAACAAAAAAAAAAAAAAAAACAAACATTTATAAGGGCAGCACAGGCTCAAGGACATGAGACCAAAGAACTTCATTAAACTTGAGGGATGTTTAAAATACAGTATAAATGATTAAAAAGAATCATAGTTAATTGCACGGAAAAATAATACCACAGTAAATTTCTGATAACCACTTATTGTTGGAAATGAAGCAATGCCCAGTTGTCCAAAAGGATAAGCTAGTATGACAGGCAGCATAATTTTTAAAAAGATACCCCTTCAAAGTAAGGTGCATTTACCACATACATCATTTCTTAAATATCAGTAGTGTGCATTGTTAAGTTTGTAATATTTAATTGTAATTTTCTGCATAAGAATAAGTGTGCTTATGAAATGCTTGTTTTCAAAAAGCTTGATGCTGATAATCGTAATGTCAAGTCAATAGTGCTTTTCTTTTGACACTGAAAAATTGATTACAGGAAGGGCTTAGCAAAAAAAAAAAAAAAAAAAGCCCAGTGACAGAGGATGTTACTGAAGTTGTCCAGTGCAAGGCAAGTTAAAGTTTGTAGTCGGGGTGGGCGGTATGACCAAAATTCTATATCACGGTATTTTTCTAAATTATCCTGGCTTCACGGTATTCGATGGTATTTTTTCCCAATGCATGAGTGGATGTTAACCACATTTTCCACTGCAATTACTGGCTAAGAATAACCTATTCCACTGTCAAGAGTATTGTACAAAAAAAAACATTTTAATGTGCACACAAGTATTAATACAGTTTTGCATTGCCCCATAAAGTGATAGTTTTCAAGGGGGTGGCACTAATGGAGAAGGTATCACATTGCATGACAGATGCAGTCAAAATATAGAACCTTTTTATTGAACAAATTTTGCAAAAACAAACTAATTTTGACAACATATTTTCAACCATACAAAGAGGTATTTAGACTTAGTAAAATATCCAGAAGTGCTTGTCAAAAATTGTATTGCACCGAATATGTCTTAGAAAAGGAATAAATAGTAAATATTTTTTGTAAACCAACTACACTTTCTGTTAATGTTAACAATCTCTGTCCACTGACACGTTAAAGTGACTTTTTAAACAACTTTATCATCATTAAACTGCATAATATTTAAACTAATAAATAATAACAATAAAATAAATAATAGTATTATTACTGATAGTTGCACTATTACTTCAAGACTTCAAGCCCAGGTGCATTACACAGTATTCACCAAATTAAAATAAAATATAACAAGTGCAACTTGGTGATGACATCTTTACCAGCTGAACCATCATTTAGGCAAACTGTATTAATATGGACCTTGCTTCAAGCTAAGCTATACTGGGAAGAAAAAACAAACTATATGTCGAGAACAATGTCGACATTTCCACTTTATTCTCGCTGTTTATGTTGAGATTAAAGTCAACATTTCCACTTTATTCTCAATAGTTTACTTCATAATTAAAGCAGAATGTCGTAAACTAAACTTCCTAAAATCAATGTTTAATCAATTACTTAATTTACCCCGTCATAAATTAATGCAGCACATTAAATGCTTTGTGTTACGTTCCCCGACCCAGTGGTTAATCACTATGCTTCTTAAACTGACTTCCACGGCACTAAGAGAAGACAGCGATCACCATACAGAATCCATTCACTTCATGATATTCCTGCTTTCTGAAAATTTAGAATGCTAATATAAATACTTGATATCATTTTCATGATGAAATGCATTAAAGCAGGTATTACACATGCACGGTAGTGAGGCGGTAGTGCTGCTCCCTCGCAGAGAAGAAGAGTTTCTGCATTCCATCTCAGCTGATATTATTTACATGTTTATAGCAAGGACAAAAAATTTAATCAAGATGGTAAAGTCAGTTATAATACTTTTCTCAAGGTGATATCAGTCTGACATAATAGACCCAGGAAAGACTCTCGTCCTTAAAATTGCTGTAATAATCCAGAATGAGGTCCTTGCTCTTGTTAGGAAGATGATATTTTTGGAGAATTACCTCGGCTATACCCATAAGCATTGGCAAGGTCCAGCCATAACAAAACTGGGTTTGCTTTATCTTTGTGAGATTCTGTAGTGATTTGTGTATCTACACCAGTGTTCTCCAAAACATCCTGGCACAGAAGTATGTATTCGTAAACAAGTCTATCATTCAGCATTAAAATACACTGAGGAATGTCTTGCCCTCCACACTAAGAAGTGAGATGCATATAAATGAATTGATATTTTTCCGGTTCTCTTATTTTGGGATCTAAACATCCTCTGCATACTTTCACTGGCCTTGTACACAATGTGAGGCACTCCACTGGGGACAGTGGTGGAGGCTGATCTTGCTCCAGTTGGGTTGTAGCGAATTTGATAATGGGCATTGCTGTGTTCAAAGTCTTGCCTTTTTTCTGGGTCACTTAGGGGTGCTGTGCAGGTAACAGTTCACTTCTTTCACTGAGCACATGAGCTGACCACTATGCTTATTCCCTACTACATTCTTGGTGAAGATGATGGGTTGGCAATAAAGGAGGCCTGTTTTATTTCAACTACTTCTATTCCACCCAACCTAGGACTGCCATTATCTTTTTTTCCTTAGGCTGTTCTGTAGCTTCACAAGTGGTTGTTGCATATCTTTGCTGGTTCTCTCATACTGCAGTTTCAGAGTTTGGATCTCTTGCTTCAAGTGATACATCTTAGTGACTCTGCCGTTCATGAAGTATTCTGTGTTTGTGTCTGGTTTTACACATCCAAACCTTTCCAAGGCATACTAAAGTTGACTCTGATTCATTTGGCTTTGGCTGAATAAGTTCACATCTTCATCAAACTGAGGTGGAGGGGTGTTGGTGGCACTTCTGATCTGTAGCTGCTTCTGAACTATTGTTTAGAAAATGGGTGTTTCAGACGCACAGAGGGATGGACTACACCTGTATATCACCAGGATCTGGTCCTATGCACTACACATTTCTCTCTCTCTCCTGATCCGAGAATTTCATTCTAGCTTGGATTTTAAGGCCATGCAAGTTCTTCCTTTAATTGCATCTAGCCTTTAGCATGGGTTGCTAATCTTGGGTCCGTCCTATTGAGGATCTCATTCACCACCCATTTAAGACTCCCCAGGAGGTATGTTCCTAAAGGCTTTCCCATAGCGTTTCTTGGGTTTCCTCCTCATGGAAGATGCAGTTAATCTATTCTGTCTCCATTCTGTCATTTCATACTGTCAACTATCTCTCCAGTAGTCGCCAATCTTTACTTAGTTGTTACTGAGCCTGTTCCTAAGAGTCACTGGATGGGCCAGACTGTGCCTGGATGCATTGTCAGTGATGTAACGTCAGACTCCCTTGCCCAGGTTCCCAGCAGCAGCAAGACCTTGGGTCTGCCCTCTTAATCGGTAGGCAATGTAAATAACTGCTATGATTGACTTTGCCTTAACCAAAACAGTAATTTGCTCATATCCGTTACAGATTGTCAGGTCTTATTGTTCTACATTAATAACTTGACATTCTTAGATCTAAACCAATTCAAGGTCACAGGGGCTAAAGAAGTATGGCCTTTTAAAGTACGACTTGGCACGTTGCCTCACCTGGGATAAAATAAGTACTATCAGCACATGCTCCCAACCTCTTAATATATAGTATTATTTGGTGTTATAAAAAAATCTTAAGATTAATAAAAGGAAATCAGCTACTTGTTTAAATATTCAATCCCCATAGTTTGATATTATGTAGGGCCACCTTTAATAGCAGTATGAACATTTAGATCTTTTGAGGCATGTACAGTATATACCAGCTTTGCACACTGTCTGTGATTTTTGTCTCTTTCTTAATGGCAGTTTCACTTCAGGTTGTTTAGGTAGCTGGGTGATGTTTCTACACTGCAGTTTTCAAATAGTGACACAGATTCTCAGATGGATTAAGATCAGAGTTTTGACTGGGCCATCATAAGACATTAATATTTTTGCCCTTGACTGGAAAATGTGAAAGTCATGGCAAAGTTATTTTATATTTGCAATCATTGTCCTCCTTAAAGGTGAATGTTTTCCCCCAAGTTACAGTTTTTAAACATAACAAAACAGGTTCACTTTGTGTATTTGCTTGTATTTTCCACCATTCATTCCTCCTCCTTTCTTCCTGCTACAAAAAGCAGCCCCACAGATATCAGTTAGGCATTAATACATTAGTTCTGCTCATCTCTTTGAACTTTTTACAAAAGGCCTGATCTTGGTCTCATCTATCCATAAAACTTTTCACTCATCAAATCTACATCACTTTCACATTTTTTGGCAAATTCCAAACATGTTTTTGCATAGTTTATTGTCTGAGTAAAGGCTTCTCGTTTTTTGTTTTTTTTTTTGCCACCCTCACGTAGAGGCTAGTGTTGTGCAGTGCTTTAGTCCAGAATAACTCTGTAGCTCCCTCAGAGTGATTGCATTTCTCTTTCCCTTCTCTGTCAAGACTTTTATCTTTTGTTGTGGACAACTTTTTGTAAAGCAATGTTTGGATGGTTTGCTCCAGCTTTTATTTACTGACAATTGAACCAACAGTGCCCACTGGGACAACCAAACATATTTTTTTTTACTCATTTTTTACATTCATTATTCATTTCACAGACATTCTACAGATTCACAACCTAAATAATACTCCCTTTAACTGTGTATTTTTTAATTCAGATAATGTGGCAGTTTTTTTTTTTTTTCTTTCAATGATTCATTAGTGGAGGGCAATTGTTTTCCATCTGTGTAAACTCAAGGTTCCATAACACAGAGACTGAATACTTATGCAAGCTGCATATTTCCTTTTTTCAAATATACTGCAGTGTCTAACCTAACCTTAAAAAATGAGTTTTAGTGCTTTGAAATAAAAATATCACAGAGAACAAATTAATTGATTTTAGTAAAGAATTGCTCAAGGTACAGAGCACTTCTATAATTGACTGTATATGTAAAAAAAATTTTTTTTGATTAATAATATGATTCATTTTGTTTCTCTTGGAGTATACTTGCTACTTGACTGATTAAACTGTAATTTTGGATCTTCACAGAGGAAAATCCCATGGATATAGAAGCTGAACCTGCTGATTTAGATAATAAGGAGGAGAAAGATGAATCACTTCAGGAGGAACAACCTAAGGAGAGCGAAGACAGGGAAGGAAAAAATGAGCAGGGTGTTTCAGAGGATGGGGAGCAAGAAATGGAACAAGAAAATGAAGGTAAAGAAGATCATGATAAAGAGGCAGACGATCAAGAAAATGAGAGTGAAGAGAACATGGAGATAAATGAAGAGGAGAAGGAGAGCAAAAATGATATCTCAAAAGATGATGATGATGATGATAACAATACTACTAAAGATGAAGACAATTCTGTCTCAAAAGACTTTGGCCATCAATCCAAGGTTGGATTTTTACATACATTTTTGGTATTGGGTACACTATTAATCCCCAAAGGGGAAATTGTCTTTTTGCATGACCTTTGGGAATCAGAGCACAAGGGACCTGCAAAATTGATCCAAGAGCGCTGTACAATAGTCAGTATTTACAATGCAACATTTGTTTTGACCAATATAGACCAGTAATACAATAGAACACTTTGAAAGTATTTATTACCCTTAAAAATCAGGAACACCTTCCTCAAAATTATTTTGGGGAAAACAAAAACAAGGGGCCTTAAAATTATAGCTACTAAAGAATGAATAAAGTTTGTGAACAGTTTGAGTGGATCTGCTGATTTGAGTATCATTGTTTATGAATGAGAACGCTGTTGTTCAGGGCACTGACTGCAATCAGTAATCATGTCTCTTTGCTCTTTCCCCTCACCATTCCATCTGAAGCTTCCCAGATCTCTAGTAGAGAACAGTCTTTAAAATGCCCAAGTACAATTATTTTTGGGCTCAAAGATTACTTTCAACTACCGTAACTTCCAGTGAGTAGCTCTTCCTTAAGTGCTACTGGCCATAGGCAGTCCCCCTAATTTAAAAATTCACAGTAAATTTCTGATTTTTGGAATGTTTCTAGATGAAATGACTCCCGTGTACTTTGAATACTAAGAATTATAGGTTATTGTGACTAGAAAAATCTTAAAACCTGCAGAATTATCAAGGTTCATGTTTTAACAATAGACTAGTAATTATACTGTTTCACCCCATAAGGCATTATTTTGCCTAAATTAAATACCCAAAAATGAATGGCTTTTATTGCGCCTATGTAATAAAGTAGCTTTAAATCACTTTGAATTTTTTAAAAAGAAAGTTTATAATTAAAAACCTTTGTTTCATATTACTATCAACTAAATAAAATACAAAAAATTAGACATTTTATTCATTACTCTTCAAAAAAACTGGGTTTTACTGTACATAATAATAATAACCAAGACATTCTATGATGCATAACCCTGGAATCAATTTTCTTTTGTACTCCAATCTTTTAGCTATCATTATACCAAGTTTAAGTGTCATATCTCATAGCTTTGCAAAGTTTAGAAACATTTTGCGTACCCATTTGGAAACATTTAGTCTGTTGCACCTAAACAATCTCTTAAAACCAGTATTGCAGTTAGTTATATTTTTGTTTTTTAGGGGAAGATATATATACAGTAATCCCTCGCTATATCGCGCTTCGCCTTTCGCGGCTTCACTCCATCGCGGATTTTATATGTAAGCATATTTAAATATATATCGCGGATTTTTCGCTGCTTCGCGGGTTTCTGCGGACAATGGGTCTTTTAATTTCTGGTACATGCTTCCTCAGTTGGTTTGCCCAGTTCATTTCATACAAGGGACGCTATTGGCAGATGGCTGAGAAGCTACCCAACGTACTTTCTCTCTCTCTCTCTTGCGCTGACGTAGGGGGGTGTGAGCAGGGGGGCTGTTCGCACACCTAGACGATACGGACGCTCGTCTAAAAATGCTGAAAGATTATCTACACGTTGCTATCTTTTGTGCAGCTGCTTCCTGAAACGACATGCTGAACGGTGCTTCGCATACTTAAAAGCACGAAGGGCACTTATTGATTTTTTTTATCTGTCTCTCTCTCTCTCTCTCTCTATCTCTCTCTCTCTCTCTGCTCCCTGCTCCTGACGGAGTGGGTGTGAGCTGCCGCCTTCAACAGCTTTGTGCCGCGGGTGCTTCGCATACTTAAAAGCAGCCCTATTGATTTGTTTGCTCCTTTGAAGAGGAAGATATGTTTGCATTCTTTTAATTGTGAGACTGAACTGTCATCTCTGTCTTGTCATGGAGCACAGTTTAAACTTTTGAAAAAGAGACAAATGTTTGTTTGCAGTGTTTGAATAACGTTCCTGTCTCTCTACAACCTCCTGTGTTTCTGCGCATATCTGTGACCCAAGCATGACAATATAAAAATAACCATATAAACATATGGTTTCTACTTCGTGGATTTTCTTATTTCGCGGGTGGCTCTGGAACGCAACCCCCGCGATGGAGAAGGGATTACTGTATACACATACATATACATACAGTATATAATACAGTAGAACCTCTGTTTGCGAGCATCATTCGTTCCGGAAACGCGCTCGTAGTCCAAAGCACTCGTATATCAAAGTGAATTTCCCCATAAGAAATAATGGAAACTCAGATAATTTGTTCCACATTCCAAAACTATTCATATAAAAATGATTAATACAAAATATAAAGTAAAAATACATAAAACAAATTAACCTGCACTTTACCTTTGAAAAGAATCATGGCTGGTGTGAGTGAGTTTCTAAACTCTTGTGGGATTGCACCCAACGGGGCGACACACGGAAGAGCGTCCCAAAGCAATCGCAGTCTCCCAGCGCTGTAGCAGTTCGCCGTAAAAGCGAATCCGAAAAGATGGCGGACATGCTATAAGCGCCTTCCGTCGATGGGTAATACAAGGAACATTATAAATGCGCAGGGCCCTGCCTGACAGCTGTGTCTGTGTATAGGAGAGCGGCAGATCCCGCTACAATAAATAACCGTGCTGTTGCTGTTTCAAGCTGAATAAAGCTGGTGTTGCTAAAGTACTGAGACTCAGCTTCGTGTTTTAGGATGCAAGACGGGGACTCGCACGTCACAGCACACACACGCACACACAGTCACAATCCTAATGCTGCAGTAAACAGTATACGCTCGTACGGATGTTGACTATATGAGTGAGGCACGCCGACTCGGATGGAGAATAGGAGACGATTGCCCACAATCCCGTAGCGAGAGAGAAGAACCATCAGCTCAGTTGTGATCACATGACACTCAGCAGACAAAGCGTATACATACTACTCATACTGCAAGACCTTGCTCGTTTATCAAGTCAAAATTTATTAAAAATTTTTGCTTGTCTTGTATATAATATACAAGACAAGCAAAATATATATATAATGGCGGACAAAAGTATACAGTAATCCCTCCTCCATCGCGGGGGTTGCGTTCCAGAGGCACCCGCGAAATAAAATCCGCGAAGTAGAAACCATATATTTATATGGTTATTTTTATATTGTCATGCTTGGGTCACAGATTTGCGCAGAAACACAGGAGGTTGTAGAGAGACAGGAACGTTATTCAAACACTGCAAACAAACATTTGTCTCTTTTTCAAAAGTTTAAACTGTGCTCCATGACAAGACAGATGACAGTTCCGTCTCACAATTAAAAGAATGCAAACATATCTACCTCTTCAAAGGAGTGCGTGTCAGGAGCAGTGACTGTCACAGAGATAGCCCTATTGATTTGTTTGCATTTCTCTCTGTTTGGCTTTTAAGTATGCGAAGCACCGCGGCACAAAGCTGTTGAAGGCGGCAGCTCACACCCCCTCCGTCAGAAGCAGATAAAGAGAGAGAGAGAGAGAGAGAGAGTTTGTTTTTCAAGCACAAATCAATACGTGCCCTTCGAGCTTTTAAGTATGCGAAGCGCTGTACAGCATGTCGTTTCAGAAAGCAGCTGCACAAAAGATAGCAACTTGAAGATAATCTTTCAGCATTTTTAGACGAGCGTCCGTATCGTCTAGGTGTGCGAACAGCCCCCCTGCTCACACCCCCTACGTCAGGATCACAGAAAGTCAGCGCAAGAGAGAGAGAGAAAGTAAGTTGGGTAGCTTCTCAGCCATCTGCCAATAGTGTCCCTTGTATGAAATCAACTGGGCAAACCAACTGAGGAAGCATGTACCAGAAATTAAAAGACCCATTGTCCGCAGAAACCCGCGAAGCAGCGAAAAATCCGCGATATATATTTAAATATGCTTACATATAAAATCCGCGATGGAGTGAAGCCGCGAAAGGCGAAGCGCGATATAGCGAGGGATTACTGTATTTACATTTATTCGTATGGAAAAAGACATGCATGTTATGATTATTATAATAACTTTATTAATGCAAAAGAATGTCACTATGGTATAGTGCACTAGGTACAATGTTGTAAGTGCTCAAATTGCCGGCTTTCATTATTTACACATTCTTGTAGTCTGCTTGCTACACTCAAAGCACACTTTAATAATAATAAGATGACAAATAATACAAATAAATGCAGTAATTAATAAATAAATAAATAATACAAGAATAAACTCTATTTTGCATACGCACAACTGTAAACCTACTTTTACCCACCCTGTGTATGTTTTAACACACATATGCACACACACACTAACGTATCATTCTGAAGCTACCTATAAACAATATCTAACTATATACATATGGTTATGTATTCATCCAAACCTTTAATTTCAAAATGATTTAAACAATTCTGCATACTACCAGACACAGAGAAATTGTCCAGAAGATTGATATTTTTGTGCTGCAATTAACAAATTGTCTTCCTTGTCCCACAAAAGTTTAGTGTGTTTTAATTTTAGTTTATTCCAGATGTGAAATGAAAGAAAAAAGGAAAAATAGACAAACTACATACATCCATTTTCATACTAGTTTCTTCCATTGTTTAGGCAGTGCCTTTCCTTGCTGCTGTAGGTGAAGGACAGGAAACAGCCCTAGACAGAACACACACCTACACCATTCACACAGTGTCCAATCAACATAAACCGCACAATTTTCACATTTTCACAAAACTGGCTTGTGGGATTGATTTGATTCGAACCTAGTTTTGTAAAACTTGACTTGCTTGTGTGGGATGTTATTTGATATTAATAAATTCAATAAACTGTTAAAAAAAAACAAACTGACTTATTCAAAACAGTTGGACATTGGAAGTGAACAGTCACATTTGATTGAAGCGGGTGACATGATACAAGTAGATTCAATATTTGATCTAATGGGGGTTTGGGCAGCTTGCCTTCTTTCTAGTGTGCATCCTGCTTCCATCTCTTTCCCAAGTAAATGACACACATGCACCCAGCCATCCGCATAATTTTAAAGAAAATGTGATTTCTCAGTCCAGGCCATCACCTTCTGTTCCTCTATGGTCCAGTTCTAACACTAACATGCCCATTATATGCGCTGTAGGTGGTGTTCAGGGGTCATCATGGGCACTGTTACAGATCTGCAGCTATGCAGTACAAGGCACTGTGTAATCTGACACCCTTTTCTCAATTTGTACTATAGTCTGTGGGATTGGCTCAGTCTAGCCTTTGCTCCCTGTTCTCGTTAGTGAGCCTCAGGCACCCATGAGGGTTTATTGGTTGTCCTTCCTCAGACCACATTTGGTAGGTACTAACCACCGCATACTGGGAACACCTCACAAGACATGCTGTTTTGAAGATGCTCAGACCCAGCCATTTAGCTGTCACAGATTAGCCATTGTCAAAGTCGCTCAGATCTTTGTGCTTGCCCATTTATCTTGCTTCCAACACATCCCCTTCAACAACTGACTGTTCACTTGCTGACTAATATATCCCACTCCTTGACAAGTGCCATTGTCAAGAGATAATCACTGTTGTTCACCTGTCTGTGGTTTTAATGTTGTGGCTGATCGGTGTGTCCTTATCCATTTCATACCTTTTTAGGTTTCTTGTGCACAAACATAGAGTTTGTTGTTTTGCTTCAAAATATTCTGGTTTGTTTCAAAACTTAAGAGTCTCATTGTATTTTGTGATGGCTAGGAAGAAGAGGTTTTAAACGAAGATGAGAATGACCTTCCGGAGTCTGAAAACAGAAGAGAGCATGAATCTGATGGCCAGACAGGAGAGGAAAACCAGCAGAGTGATACTGCAGTGGAGCTTGCTGGAGCTGCATCTGAGAAGGATGAAGTTAAAGAGGTCAGCAGTCTTTTTGTGCTATTATTGATTTGTTACTGTATGGACATGTCAACAGTCTGTATGTTTTTCTTTGTTGTTTTTCTCAAGGATAGCAAATGGTAACAAATGAGCTCCTGCATCTGAGTTGGTTAGCTAAATACTGTTCATTTCCTTGCAGTCTCTTATCTATGTTGACAACTGAGTAAAGACAAGGGTATTGAAGGTGATGGATGATGTGTTTATTTTTCTTCCAAAGGAATATGGCAGTGGTGCTGCTGATGCTAACCAGGCTGAAGGCCATGAATCAAAACTTGTAGCACAAGTCTCATCTCAGAAGCACACAATAAGTAAAACTCAAGTATGTATATATATATATTCAGTTTCTCAGATGGAATAGCACAAAAGAGGAACATTACTTTAAAGATGTTTTCTTCTTATGTAATTATTTAAATAATTACATTCACATAAATAGAAATGGAAAATAAGATATGTGAATGCTATAAATTGAAAAAGCTCTCATTAAGTTATATAATAAATCAAAGACTGTTACAGTATGTATATTGTTCACTATGGTTTTAAAAAGATAACATACAATTTTATACATCAGTGCATATTAGAAAATTAGAACACTGTGATGAGAACAGACTATTCAGCTAAGCAAGGCATGTCACTTCGGTTTACGTACTTTCCCAAAAATAGCATCAAGTTGAGAATTGAAAGCCCTAAAAATTCTTTGGTCTACCGTGCTATTTATTAACCTATTCCAGACGAATGCTGAGGCCTGTGTAAAAATTTTCACCTATGGTATGGCGATTGGTAAAGGTAAAATGGAATAGTTATTGGTTCTGAGTTGTTAAATCAAGTCAAAGCGAAACAAGTAGGCTCCATTAGGAGTGAATAGTACGTTTCTAATTAAGAAAGTGGCTGCAGTGAAAACCTACAGCCTGTGTGGCATTCCGGGATCTTAGTTTGACAAGCCTTACCTAGATGTTCCCCTAGATTGCTGAACTAATGTTCTATGGACAGTTGGGTCAAAGTTTGAACTTTTCAATTATCTTGGGTTAAAGTGAAGCGGACTGAACATGACATGTCCCAGGCACTGTTTTCTACACAACAATTTACTTCATTATCCTTCTTGGGCAGTTGCTCAGTTTTGTTGAGACATCATGAAACCTAGAAGAGCATGCAAAAAACATTTAAATCCCAAAGAGAATTTACCTCACTCCACAATCAATGTGGAGTTTTACAGTTGCAAGGCAGCGATGCTAACGTACTGCTCTAGCAAGTGTCAGTGTTTCCATGTTTTAGTGCAGAAGTGGCACAAATGTATAAAAGTTTGTATTATGCTGATTTGACTACTATAAATTGGGCATATGTGAGTGAGCATGCCTTCTGATGGACTGGCACACCATCCATTGTTTGGAACACATGGGTGGAATCAGCTCAAATTGTACTGCAAAAGAAATGTGCAGGTTTTAGGATTACTGCAGTGTAATTTTATTATAGCTGTATTGAGTATAACTATGGTTCATTTAGTAATGTTTTTTTGTCACGAAATCACACCAAGATCCATCTTAGGTCACACGTGTTGCACTGTGGTAACTGGTAATGGTCATCCACAATCCCACGAGGTCTGGATCACAAAGGCCCTCAGAGGCTACTGTACGGTGTGACCTAACAGAAGCACTTCTATGCCCGTGCACACAGGAAGAGGCTATAAGCACTGCAAAGTGGAGCACTTCCTGGTGACCTCCCACCTTTCTGTACAGCACTGCCACTATGCATGTGTATTCCAGTAAGGTTTTATGGAGCGTATTAATCATGAGCACCCTATAGCTCTATAATATTTAACGTATATTTTAAGCTATCATTTTATTACCTTTTATATATAGCTTTTCCTTTTTTGATTGGTTTTTATATGTTTGACAGTAGTCTTTCCATTTTTGTTAGTGTAGTGCTGCTGCTGCTTATGGTGGCTTTGTACTTCATTTGGCATAGAGATATAATTGCCTAAGTTTTTAAATACCTTTTACAAATCTGAATACCATTTCTTTGTTTTTAAGCTCTTTCTATTCTGATAGGCTTTAAAAGACATTTGAATACATTGAAAATTCTAAAGCATTTTACTTATCTAGCACTTATTCTCCATTGTATTGTTTTCTTTGTATTCATTCATCAGTTTGTTTTCCCCTCCTTAGTAGCAGAATGTTATTTCTTTGTCTACACTGCTTTTTCCTTTCTCAGAGTTTCAAACGGAAGCCTGGTCAGGCAGATAATGAGAGATCCACTGGGGATGTCAATGAGAGAGTCCACAAGAAACTGCGTACATTAGACACTAAGAGTGAAAAGAAAGAAAAAACAGCCCAAAGTGAGAGGATGAAGCAAGAATCCGATGTCTATGAGCACATTAAAGAATCATATGAGGCATACGATGCTCAGACGTATGGTAAGCTTACAATTTTGTCTCAATTCTCCAATATTCAGTAGACCTTTATGTGCCATTTTCTATTAGACATTTTGTCCATCCATCCATTTTCCAACCCGCTGAATCCGAACACAGGGTCACGGGGGTCTGCTGGAGCCAATCCCAGCCAACACAGGGCACAAGGCAGGAACCAATCCCAGACAGGGTGCCAACCCACTGCAGGACATAGACATTTTATGTAATGCTTAAATTTTGTTACAGTTTAATTCTTGGGGGAGGTTGTTGTTCCATGTCAAATGCTCATAAGCCAGCCAGATAACATGACTCCAGTGTTTTGTTCTTTAATTTATTGGCAATGAATTAATTTAATTCATGACTTTTACATCATAGATAGCTAGTATTTAGCTATAGAGTAGATGTCAGTGAGTCATGTTAGCTTTAATTCTTTTATTATCTTGAACTGTACAGTATTTAGATATAACCTTATGAGCTAGGAATTGTCCCTTAACCACAATTTCAAGTCCTACTTCGATTTCACTGTGTGTCTATGATCAAGTGACATTGTATCTATGTATGTATAAGCATATGTGACTATGTGTATACATTATAAAATGTATATGAGCAGGGTACAGTTCATTATGTGTACATTACCTTGGGTAAAAGGATTAGCCAAGTAAATCGTAATCATAATTTTTGTATGCAGATGTTGCCAGTGCAGAACAACAGGACCCAGCTAAAGCTGTCTTTGAAACTGACGAGGGGACAGATGATATCTCTATGAAGCCAGAAGAGCAAGAGGATGATCTGCAAGCAGTGGATGCCCAGGAATTGAAGCCAGAACAAAACAAACATCTTTCAAGCAAAAAGGATGGTATGATCAAAAAAACTGATTTAATGTAATAATTGGTGTACTGTTTGATTGTGTATGTATAATCATGAAAACTTATTTGAATTTCAATTTCTGTATTTTGGCGACATCAGTTTTAGGTTTCTATTGTTAGAAATGGTGTGGTGAATAAAGTATTGCATGTGTCTTAAATAACACCAAAATTGTGATAAAATGAAGTAAAATTGACTGGATGCCTCTTATTAGGTTTAGAGACTGCTGAAATGGATCTGAAGCCTCTGGAGAGAGAAGAGGACAATATAGAAAAACAGGAGTCTGAATATGCAAGTGCCGATGAGAAAACTGCCCGGACCACAGAGTCTTTGATCTGCACAGTCATGGAGCATCTTATGGATACGGGAGAGGTGACAGAGCCAGTTAAATATATGAGTTGTTGATATGTGTGTGTAAATGTTTTAAAATATAAATCTTAGCGTACATTTAAAGATATTTTAGAAGAAGATTCACTGATGCAGTGTTCAAATCAATGGCACATTCAGACCCAAGTCATTTGCCAATGTAATCTTGCTGCCTAAATCGTTTAATCAATAGTCTAAGAGAGACATTGTTATTGGATTTCTATGCTAACCACTCAGCTGTCAACTTATTATTTCTTGAAGGTGAGTTGGCTTAGATGGTTACATTGGCAAGTAGATAAACCTTTGACTCCAACAGGATAATATAAGCATCCTGTGGGCACCTGCCATGTGCCTTCATTTAGGATGAGTTCAAATCTAGTTTTAGTAGAGCTTTTTTCCACAACTTAAGGGAGGTCAGGAACTTAGAGTCCAAGTGGAGGCTAAACAGTGGCCAATGATTGACATAGCAGTGCATAGAGCATGCGGTGACAAAAGTATTCAGGAAGAAGATGTCCGTGTGCCACACCTAGCCACAATATCTCTGAAAAGGATGTTTAATGATTAAATCCATCAATCTGGGGATGCACCCATTCCAGTAAGCATTGGGCACGAGACAGAAATAAAATCCCTGGACAGGGCATCAGCTCATCTCAAGGAAAATGAATACAAGCACTCGCATACACTAGCATCATTTTAGTGTCACCAGATCCGCAAACCATCATGTCTTTGGAAGGAAACTGGAACACACTGTGGAAAACCCACCAGGACAACATGCAAACTCTAGGCAGGAAACACCAGGGATGTGACTCCCTACTGTGAGGCAGCAGCACTACCGCTCTGCCACCGTGCCACCCCAATATGTGTAATCATTTACAACATTATTCATTATTTAAACAAAGTTAACAACTTACCTGTAAAATGTAATATACATAGTTTAATGCATTTCATCATGAAATTGATATCAAGTATAAATCTAAGGAATCTAAATGTTCAAAGAGCTGGAATATCATAAATGTAATATGTTCTGTGTGGCAATTGCTGCTGTCAGTTCAGGAGGAAGCCCCAGAAGCACATAGCGATTAACAACTGGGCCCATTTTAAGATGATGTTTATGACGGTCTACTTTAATGATAAAGTAAACTTTGAAGTTAAAGTGGACATTTCAAATGCAGAAAGAAAAGACTGCATAGAAGATGGTATGTGAGACTTTTAAAATGTATCGTGTCATTACGTTGGGGAATATGCGACGCTTGAATATAAAAGCACCACAAATGCATTTGTATGTCAGAATCGAACCATTCATCAAACATCGAAGCAAACACATTTATCCCAGAGGATCCTCAAAGCGGCCTTCTGTCACATGTAGATAGTAAACAGACTCTGAAGTCACATTCCGACTTTTATCACACTGCACCCCCTGACTTTTTGATGGTACTGCAACTCACACACACGTTGCGTTAATTTCTGAGGACGTGCTCAGAGGACACATCAAATGAACGCTGGGAACATGTGGCAGCCATGTTGTGTGCATGTATGCATTCTTTGTGTGAAGTGTAAACTTAGGTAAGACCATGAGGATTGACTTTCATGTTTATTTAGGATTGAGCTTAGTCTGCTGTTTGTAAGAGGTGGGGAATTTCTAAGCTTGATGGAAGATCTCATGGGAAAGTGGAAGGAACAATTTTTGCAATTTCTTAAATGTAGTAAACACAATCTACTTGGAGGTAAAACTGGAGGAAGCATTGCAAGAAGCATCAAAATGGTTTGGGTCCGTTTCTGTGCCTGTGTGTACTGCCATGGTCACATATCTAAGGGGCTGGATGAGATTCAGTCAGAAAAACTAAAAGCACCGAGTGTTTGTTCAAGCACACTTGACTAATACTGTCTTGAATGTGACAGACAGTACGTAAGGTCTGGCACACTGAGGTTGTGATCCCTTTATCTGAAAGAGTGCATCCATTTACAGAAAGATCACACAACCTCTTTGGTAAAGCCTGTGCTAAGGAAACAAGACTCTTCCTGATGTTTTGAACCTTAGGTATATGATGAGCAGTGTGAATCCTGTTCTGGTTATGAAAGATTTAATTAGGTCTTGATCACTGAATGTGTATTTTGGTTTTTGTGGTAGTCTGTCAGTCTTCATTTTTTTCTCTTGAGGTTTGAGAAGGCTTCTGACTGTTCATCCTTTAGTGTCTTGTAGGAGATGGTACAAATGTATGGTTTTCTAATCCACTACTCTGTTGCCACTCTTTTTAAAGACCAAAAGTCATGCTCACATTCCTAGTCTATCTCTTGGGGCTAAAACATTGATCTTGGTCTTGATTGAAAGCTTTTGGCCCCAGGACATGACACATACATCTTTTTAATTCATAATTAAGTATTGTGTTTATTGATTATTGAATGTAATGAGCCAATCTGTAATATGAAAAAGTAAAAAGAAGGCTGGCAACATCTACTGAGCATGAAGAAGTACACAGAAGGAGTTTTAAGACAGAGCAATTGAGCCGCAGGAATACAACATGTCATAATTTTTTCATGGTGAAAACAAAACACCGTGTTCTCAAAATGGAAAAGTTCTGCTTGCTCTGTATGATTCGCGGGGTTTACGTTCCTAGAGCACCCGCGAATTGTGAAAAACCGCAACTTTTGGATGTGGGTAAAAAATGCCTTTAAAATGCCTATTTTTATAGTTTCAACCCTAAATACAGTATGCCCCCAAAGCACTTTAATTTCGTTGCAAACTCAGCTTAATACTGTACATTAATACATTACCTAAAAAATTACCTTAATACATTACCTAAAAACAGAATCTAAAGGTAAACCCGTCTACTGTACAGTACTGTACTGCTATGTCTCCCATGGTACGAGAATGTAAAATACCGATGTTACCGCAATACATACTGTAATTCATGCAAGCACTTTTTCTTTGGTATGCGCTGTCGTTTTCTTTGTTATAAGTAGAGTAAATACATAATAATTTCATTTAATTAAAATACAGTAAAATGTATGGATACTCACCAATAATGAATGATATTGATGACGATGATGAAATAGCTGTGCAGTACGATGCAGAGGATTTAAAACTCCTCGGGTGGCGCCTCTTCTTCAGGCACTTCAGGAGGAGTCGTATCTTTGGACGGGTCTTCTTCTGGTGGGGGTTTCATGCAGGCTTTTCTTTATAGGTTTCGGGAAAATTGTGATAGGAAGATGCTACATTGTCTCCTGTAGCGAACTGCTGGTACAATTTCCGTGCTTTCTCACGGATGATGTTACCGTCCAAGGGGGGATGTTCTTCCTGCATTCGGTGATCCACAGTGCCACGGCAGATTCCATCTTGACAATATTTTTATTCCTTACGGTCGTTACCTTTTTGGTACTATCACAGATACGGTACTCCAGATTGCTGCTTCGTTCTTTTTTATGTAGCATACAGTGCTTTCATTAATGCCATAGTGGCGTGCTACTGCAGCATAACTTTTTAGTTCCCGAAGCAAATCCAGTAGTTCAGCCTTCTCCTGGAGTGTTTTAAACTTCTTCTGGCGCTTAGGCTCAGTTCCACAAGCCTTAGAAGGTGCAGAGCGATTCGACGACATTGTATGCGTTTAAAAATAACAAAACAATAGCAAAATGGAAAACACGAGGACACTCAGCTGGAGACGCGTCACATGGCAGCAGTCAGTCATCATCAAGGAGAAATGAATAACGCTCTTGGATTGGCTACTTTCACCATCCCAAACCACGTTTCCCTCAGCGATTGCTTCCTGTTCTCTCTACAGGACAGTATTGCCACAAAAAAAGCCATAAAAAATTGCAAAGGATATTTGCGCTTTCCGCTAACAATTAGTTAGGTTCTAAGAAAAAATCCACAAACGACTGAGTCTGCGAACTCTGAACCGCGGGGGTCTACTGTAATATCATTTGTATTTTTTATGTTTTCAAACTGATGTAAGGAAAAAATTGCATTTAATGACTGATCAATAATTCAATATAATCACATTGTATCGATAACTCCGTTAAATAGATGGACTGCGGTAACATTTTCACTAATCTTACCTTTTTCTTATGTTTTTTTGTAGCTGCCTGAAACGCCACCAGAAAAATTAAGGGAGCAACTGGAGGAGCAGCTGGAAGCATGGCAGAATCAAACACCTGGAAGCCAAGAAGAGGTTAAAAAACTTTCCAGTCATTCTTTTCAGAAGATGCATATAGAAATCCCTAGATACACAGCTTGCAAGTATAAAGCACACACCAACATTACTTCATAGTTTACAAGACAGTTTTTGATGCTATGCGGTCACTGACTACATATGACATTCTGGTTTGACCACATATGAAATGAGTTGTCATTTCTAGATGCGGTTACCAAAATCTATGCAAATAACTTTAAAGTCTGCAATGTGTTTTAATGCAATGCAATGCAATTTAATCATGTCTGAATTGTTTGATTTGTTCATTTTAAACTGTGGAATACATCAAGGTAAAATGTGTCTCTGTCCCAAACATTATGGAAGGCACCGTACATCATAGCATACAGTTTTAAACACTCAGTGGCTGGATCATTTGATTCAAGTTGCCCTCTTTTCAGTATTTTTGCATACATTTTCCAACTTAGACCTTGAATGTGTAAAGGTTATGCTCAAAAAATATGTTAAGATCCAGTCTTAAGTGAGCTAGTTTTAATTGGTGTGGATTTATTTTTCATTTTGCTTGGATGAACATCAGTTATGACTTTAGGAGTCAATCCTGATAATCCTGTTGGGTTCACAAACTTCGTTTCAATACTGTATATACATTGAGGCCTTTTATTTATTTAGAAACACATTGTTTTGCTCCTAAAGCACATGTTTGATTGCATTTTTTGCTATAAGGCATATACTCTAAGTAGACTTTTACTTTAGGTCATTTTTAAATTTTGTAACTCAAGGGCAAGTATATTGTATGTCCTTCAGCAGTTCAATTTGACAAGCCTTTACTGTAGTGAAGATGTATTGATTGAATAGTATTTTCTAGATGTAGAGACTATCTTCTTTTTATAACTTTTGTTCCCCACCTTTTAAAAAATTTTTTAGGAAGCAACAGCAGCTGACATGTGGCGACAGTACCAGAGTTTGACTTCTTCGTTATCACAACAGTTATGTGAGCAGCTACGTCTTATTCTGGAACCAACACAAGCAGCTAAACTAAAGTAAGTCTTAGTGATGTCAGGCATATTTGCATGTGAGAAATGTAGTGTTTCTGTAATTACAGGTAAAACTATGTTGGAGGAAGAAAAAAGATTTTAATTTTGGCCATTCTTTGACTCATACTTTCTTATTTGATGAAATGATTTAATATTCAGTGAAGGGTTGGACTGTTTCACTTATCACACAACTTGTAACAAAAGACATGACTTGCTTAATGGACAGCAGACATGCTGTCAAGTTCAACTACAACAGTAGGATTTAGACGGCAGTTGTGTGCAGTTCTGCTGAAATCCTAAACATTCGGAGCCCTGTGTCACTTAAGTGCTGACGCTTTCTTTAATGCAATGACTGGACAGTTTGGGTAGCACCAGAAAGGTAAAAATCAGGAAGACAGAAGCTTTGGCATATTTCTTCAGTTGATAAGAAAAAAAAAAAAAGACTTTTAGCTTTTTGGAAACAAAATGTAGTTTTTCTTTTTTTAGATACTTATCAGTATCTTTATTTTTCAATTTAGATTTCAATTAATATTAATCATCTTTAGATTCACATACAGTAGGCAACTTTATGGTTGGACACTTGTAAGTCTGTAAACAGCTTTACAGGACAAATTATTTAAGGAGATGCCCAGCAGAAAAGATTTGCAAAAGTTAAACAAAAATGGGAATTTAATTAACAAAGTCCTTGTATTTCATCAGTGACACCTTCCATCTCGTCTGAAATAACAATAGTGGTAACAGAATACATCAAAGGATCTGCTCAAACCCAACAAACAAAATGGTCTAAAGTATGTTGATTTTTTAAAATTTAATTCATTGCTAAGTTACTCCGAAGTGTTTGTGGTTAGTGTACCTCAGAAATTTCCATTTGCACCCTCTCATGTGATGCTATTTTAGGTCTTGGTGTGAGTGGTAATGTTACCAGCTGATGTTTCATGTGTAGTGGTAGGACACTGAGGTTCTTTATAACAAACACTAGAAAAACACAAACATGCAGCATGTTTGGGTGCCAAATCCAGTAGGGCTGCACTATTTGTACAAATAATCATATTGCAAATATTCTGACACATTGTGATTGCGATTTAAACTGCGATATGCAAGTATTAAAGATACCATTTTTGCATTCTAGCTTCTTTCATTGCTGAAAGCAAGTGATGGCATAAATGATCACACTAAGATGACTTGATTTAGGAGCCTAAAAGTGATTAAGAAGGTTTCTGATTGGTCAGTCTTACTGCAAGTTCCACACATGCATAGTTCACAAAGCCAAACCCTCTACAAATGCACGAAGCAACTGGAGGTAGAATGTGTATTATTGGTGGAAAATCAAAGCCTTTTGTGGTTTAGCAATCCCATGGGTTCAGATTGCTATTTCAATTTTAATTTGATTAGTTGTGCAGTGATATTGGCCTGTGTGACACACAAAACACCTTAGCCATTGTGCAAGACCTTTGAGGTGGTTGTACAGTCCACCGTGCTACTAGACAGCCCATTTATCACAAACTCGCATTAACAGTATATACAAACATCTACAACACAAGACTCCATTACCAAAGAAAAGGCACGTTGAAGCTCATTTAAAGTTTGCTACACAACATATAGACAAGCCTATAAAATGCTGGTGGAATATAGTCTAGTCAAACAAGAGCCAAGTTAAATTTTTTGGCTATAGTACTGCACCACCATGTTTAGAGGAGAAATGGCATGGCACATCACCCGAAAAACACCATACCAACAGTGAAGTTTGGAGGTGGAAGCATCATGGTGTAGGGCTGTTTCTCGTCCCATGGTACTGGCAGACTTAATATAATTGAAGGAAGGATGAATGGGGCAATGTACCGAGAGATTATTGAAATTAATCTGCTGCCATCCACCAGGATGATGAGGATGAGACATGGGTGGATCTTTCAGTAGGACAACAATCCAAAACATACAGCAAAGGAAACACTCGGCTGGTTTCAGAGAAAGAAAATCAAGTTGTTAGAATGGCCCAGTCAATCACCTGACTTAAATCCAATTGAACATTTGTGGAAGGAACTAAAGATCCGAGTTCACAAGAGGGCCCCCTGGAATCTTCAAGATTTAAAGACAATGACTTTAGAAGAAGGGGTCAAAATCACACCTGAGCACTGCAGGCAACTGGTCTCCTCATACAGGAAAAGTCTTGAAGCTGTCATTTCAAAAAAAGGCTTCATCACTAAGTATTTAATTAGCGTGTTCAATTCTTTTTCCCTTGTCCTTCCACTTTATTACTAATACCTTTATTCATGGCCTTTGGTGTTGTGAATTTTTTTATATTTGTGGATTTCTTGAGTTAATACCAATGTCTGGTATGAGATTCATGTGAGTAGCCTCATTGGAAATATATTTACTGAAGACAATGTTGACACTTCGATATTTATTTCCCCTGCTGTATGTATAGATTTTTAAAAAATAAACGTTTGTGCGTGTGTGTTTAAAATAAATGTGATAGTGTGTGTGTTTTTGCATGTTTCATCTTTCGTCACAGACTTTGCCACTTTAGTGCTAGCGACTTGTTCTTGACTTCTGTTTCCTCCATCTCTGACTCCATAAAGTGAAGGGCAGGAGTTTATTGAGCTAATTCTATTTATATTTCCTTCGCTTCAAACAAAACTGTTGAAAAGGTCCAATGGTTTTAACAAAATAAATAGAAGTTGCCCAAGCAGTGCTGGTGATGACTGCACGTGCCTTGCTAGGACTGCCCTCCCTTCACAAGCCGCTCCTTTTGTGTTGTGTGCTTCAATGCTTTGATAAGTTCCAGGTCACAGAATACAAGTTGCTTGTAAATATGGGTATTCTGAAACATGCAAATGCAATAGTGAGCTTTTGCAGGTTACTTGTGTGACTCTTGGAAGGCTGTGTTAATTATTATATAGGCTGTTGATGATAAAAGAATTGATTATATGAATTAGTATGATACAGTTAACAATTCATGATTTTGATAGAATTAAAGTCATTTTCCTTTTAGGATATTTCATTGTATTCTGTGCTTGTTTTTATACGATGAGATATTTACATGTACTCCTTTTTTAATTGTACAGGGGGGATTTTCGAACTGGCAAAAGACTAAATATGCGTAAGGTAATTCCCTATATTGCCAGTCAGTTCCGGAAGGATAAAATCTGGTTACGACGAACAAAACCCAGTAAACGGGAATATCAAATCTGCTTAGCTATAGATGATTCCTCAAGCATGGTCGATAATCACTCAAAACAGGTACAACTTTCAAATCACATTTACATGTCATTCCTTAAATAACTGCTTTATACTGATCTTATACAACTTTAATTTCTGAAGAATTTTAGTGTACAGAATTATACCAATTGTCTTTTTCTCCAGAATGTGCTTCTGAAAAAAACTGAAGTTATCCATGAAAAGTCCCAGCTAATAGACAATACTGTACAGTTAGCAAAACACTGTGCTCTGCCATTGAAGACAACAACGTGTAGTTCTATTTTATTTGCTTATCTGTCTTTCTCCACTTTCTGCTGGTCGTTAAAGTGCTCTTTTTTTGTCATTGCTCAACAAGTATTGCTGCTCCATCCTCAACATGCTGGTATCTTTGGACATTTTTAGATAAACTGAGTTTGTCACTCTGATCCGTCAAGTCCAGACAATTGTACAAAGGAATGGGAAAGAGAGTGTTGCAGCCTAGTCGGTACAGTTCCTAATGTTTGCAATGGATAACTTAAAAAATGTTAAAAAACAAAAAAAAAAAAAAAGGTTAAAAATTACTCTTAGCCACTTGAAGTGGCTGATTTAACACAGGCAACTATTCTGGCCTGTTTTCAGTTGCATAGGTTAAGAATAGTTCTGCAGATAATTGTGCATTAAACAGATGGGTATTGTGTATGTGCCAGCTGATCACTGCATTGGGTCCAAGTCAAGTTAAATCAACTTTATTGATAAAACACATTTAAGACAGGTAGTGCCGAACAAAGTAAAAGTAAATACAGGCTTAAATACGCACACTTGAGGTTCAGCAGTGAAAGCAGAAAACACTTGTGAAAAGTCGGGAGCAGGCACTGATTACAGTAATCCCTCGCTATATCGCGCTTCGCCTTTCGCGGCTTCACTCCATTGCGGATTTTATATGTAAGCATATTTAAATATATATCGCGGATTTTTTGCTGGTTCGCGGATTTCTGCGGACAATGGATCTTTTAATTTCTTGTACGTGCTTCCTCAGTTGGTTTGCCCAGTTGATTTCATACAAGGGACGCTATTGGCAGAAGGCTGATAAGCTATCCAGCTTACTTTTCTCCCTCTCTTGCGCTGAGTTTCTCTGATCCTGACGTAGGGGGTGTGAGCAGGGGGGCTGTTCGCAAACCTAGACAATACGGACGCTCGTCTAAGAATGCTGAAAGATTATCTTCACGTTGCTACCTTCTGTGCAAGCTGCTTCCTGAAGCGACATGCTGCACGGTGCTTCGCATACTTAAAAGCTCAAAGGGCACGTATTGATTTTTCACTGTTTGTTTTTATCTGTCTCTCTCTCTCTCTCTCTCTCTCTCTCTCCTCCTGACAGAGGGGGTGTGAGCTGCCGCCTTCAACAGCTTTGTGCCGTGGTGCTTCGCATACTTAAAAGCCAAACAGCCCTATTGATTTGTTTGCTTTCTCTGTCTTTATGACAGTCTCTGCTCCTGACTCGCACTCCTTTGAAGAGGAAGATATATTTGCATTCTTTTAATTGTGAGACGGAACTGTCATCTCTGTCTTGTCATGGAGCACAGTTTAAACTTTTCAAAAAGAGACAAATGTTTGTTTGCAGTGTTTGAATAACGTTCCTGTCTCTCTACAACCTCCTGTGTTTCTGCGCAAATCTGTGACCCAAGCATGACAATATAAAAATAACCATATAAACATATGGTTTCTACTTTGCGGATTTTCTTATTTCGCGGGTGGCTCTGGAACGCAACCCCCGCGTTGGAGGAGGGATTACTGTACATGCATTGCTGTACCCACCATACGGCGAACCACCCGGATTGAGATCGGAGTGCAGCCATTCAACGGGGTGACACCTCAGCACCACACTGGACAGTGTGCGTGCCAGTCCTGCAACCAACCCCTGAGTTCTTCATACAAGTTGGAGGACCTGCTTACAGGGCTGGATGCACGTTAACATCACACCCAGGACAAAGCAATTGCAGGTTAAGGGCCCTGTGCAGGGGCCCCACAAAGCAGAGTCACTTCTGGCATTTATAGGATTTGAACTGGCAACCTTCTAATTGCCGGCATAGCTCCCTAGCCTCAGAGCCATCACACTTGTGAAAGCCCTTCAGAAAGTTCCTCTGTGTTTTTGACCAGTTGATTAAATGCTTGTTCTTCCTAATGTTGTGCAAACTCTGCAGATGTGTTCTCATTTAGTCAGTAGTCACTGTTTGTAAGGGCTGTTGTTTGGTTCTTGGCTCTTAGGCACAGTTATAGCTGTCAGCCTGGAGACATCAGAAATCTTTTAAGTGTTGCATAGAAATCCTACTGGAAGTTTGACATGATCCATGGCATTTGTGTATATGACCAGTAGTGCAACATGTGGCACATACTGAATTGATTCTTTCCACATGGAGCAGATTTATGTTAAAATATCTTACAGATGTTGGAGTGGAAGCCATTTTTTTCTAACATTCTTCATGTTGTGTTTTATGTAGATGGCTTTTGAGTCTCTCTCTGTCATCGGGAATGCCTTGACCCTTCTAGAAGTTGGACGCATTTCTGTCTGCAGGTAAGACAGTTAGCAAGAAGTAGATGATAGAGCATGAGGAGAAGAGGACATTTAGTTCCTTCAGGCTAAGTGGATTTTCCAGATCTGCAAGCTGTGATGCTACCACTGAGTCATCTCCTGCGTTGTTTGTCTGTTTTCTGGACTACAACAGGTTCAGTTCCATGTAAAAGTTTATTGAAGTAATGGTAGAAAACTGTATCAGTTAAAGCCAAGCAGCCAAAGTATTGTAATTTGAAAACGCATGCATGCTTCAGCTAGTTGTGCTGATTTGTTGCTGTGGCCCTCAAAGATGTGTGTTAGGTCAGTTGGCTTGTGGGTAATGTGCGTTTGTGTATGTGAGCTGGGATTATTGGGAAAAGGTCTTGATTCAAGTGCAAAGAAGACAAAAAAAATCCTATTTTTTTAAAGGCCGTATTTGTGTAGCTAAAGCACCTGTTGTTTTTTGACGTGTTTATGCCATATGCTCACTTGTCCCTGGATAATCCTTTTGTTACCATATACTGCTTGAAGGATGTAACAGTGACAATAAAGGTTTACCCAAACATTTTATGAGTATTATCTGAGATTTAACTGATAAATTCTAGACTTGCAGGCCATGGTCATTGGTATCATCGGAGCTACTGAATACAAAGTTTACATTATAATTTTACTTCCCCTTGTGTATATAAACTATCTGTATATAATATAAATGTGAACCCGTTGTTCTTTTTTTCCTCTATCCTTCCATCAGTTTTTAAACCCAATTTATCCTTTCCATACGAAATTTCCAAAGCATAACACAAAGCTTCTTGGCCTAGCAGTTATTAGAGCTGTCATGATTTAAAAACTGTGTGGATGCAAGTAACTGTCTTCGTAGGCAGAATTTCCCTGATAAACATCTATGCCAACCGCCTGAAGCCTTGCACTGCTCATTGTCGTTTTTTAAATTTATTCCAGTTTTGGTGAATCATTTCAACTACTACATCCATTCCATGAACAGTTTAATGAGCAATCTGGTTCTAGAATACTCAGGCTATGCAAGTTCCAACAAAAGAAAACTAAAATTGCTGAGGTGAGTCTTTTAAATATGTTGTATATCATTATTATTTAGGGAAAATATTGTTGCTTTGTCATTTTCTTCTGTTTTGAATGGCCTTTTGCACAATCAGAGTGCTTCTTTTAAACACTATTTCTCAGTGTCATTGTGATACTGCCAGATTTTACAGTTTTACTATTGGGTTGTGACTGTTTGTATTCTGAGACTTTGGAAGGAAGCTGAAAGGAATGAAACTGTACCAGTTTGGTTAAATATGGGAAACTCTTTGACATACACTGTGCTTCCAGCAGCTGTGACTACTAATTACCATTAATCAAACAGAAATCCGATGGTTCAACATTCACTAAGAACACAGCGCCACTGTAGACGGTATTCTACTTTCAGTGGCACCCATGCATGAAAATCAGTGATTTCAGCCATGCGTGACATATGAGGTGTTTAATGCATAGGAGATGCTTGGCATTAGAACCTTCAGAGACTTCTGCTCTGACCAAATGTTTACCTTCTTCAAGCAGATTTTTATAAAGATGAGCACTGTTTAACACCTTCAGGTCCTCTCCTCTTAGTATTCATTGCAGTGTAACCATCCTAAAACCATCATCACACCAAAAAAAGTATTTAATAAAACTTGATTCTGTTGAATAAGAGCTCATTACAACTTTTATTGCATTTTGAGGGTAAATGTCTTTGTTTTTTCCACGTTTAGTTTTTGGACTCTGCAGCAGGAATGTTTATAACAGCGAGACAGCAATTCCAAACTAATATTGGTAAGTAAATGAATTGTCACAGTAACTGAAAGCAAACCATGCAAATGTATGTTTTTTTTTTTTTATAAACTTTAGCTCTTGAATTAAATTCTTTTGAAAATAAAATATAAAGTTTATTGTGCCTTCACTCAATAGTTTTTCCTAAAGCTCTGTATTTTAAGTCCTACATCTTGGCTCGGTGCTCTACATATTTGATCTTCGGATATCTTTGTACTCACAGAAACTGCTCAGCTACTGCTCATCGTCTCTGATGGACGAGGCCTCTTTTTGGAAGGGAAGGAGCGAGTTACAGCAGCGGTTCAAGGAATACGCAGCGCCAGAGTTTTTGTAATTTTTGTAGTGCTGGACAATCCTAATTCCAGGGTAAGGAATACATTTTTTTAGATGTGCTTAGTTTAAATATTACTTTGAAGAGGGAGCAGGAACTGATCTTCATCACCTTAACATGGCCAGTGCTGGACAGCCTCCCCCAGACAGCTTCCGCTTATTTGACTGTGTGTGGAGCACAGCAATAAAGCAACATTACTCTTAGGAGAGCACAAGTCCAATGCTCATCTTAAAAAAAAAAAAAAAAAAATGTTGCCTTCTTTCAAGACTCCTGTGAAACAGCAAAGGAAAAAATGGATTGCAGTGTTGGAAAGCCTGTATGTAATATTCTACAGGAAACAAACAATTGTTGATAACAGAACAGGGGCCTTTGCTGTGAGCTACAATGAGAAAATGTGTACATTCAAACAAATGTGCTAGTCAGATGAAAAAAAGAAAGCTAGGTCAACATCTGTTCTAATTTATGGTAGCAACTCGTTATACCTTAACATTCTTGTTCTTATTTCTCACTTTAAGCCCCACCATGTCGCACAAAACAGTCATTAAGAATATTACACTGTAATCATCAATGTTACATGGCCATTCTCGCAGATCTATAGAAGCTCATACCTAACAAACAGCCTCCGTTCTTTTTGATACATGTCCAGCGCACAAGGTAGTAACAGTCAGGCAGTCTAAGAATTCATTTTGCATTCCTCAAACTTGTTAATATACTTTTAACAAAGGATAACTTTGCCCTTCGCAAGTGCTGAGGCTCATATTTGACTTGGGATTAAATAATGGCCTTTGAGCACACAAGTGTTTTGCTATAGATCAGAAACACAGTATCTCAATTATGGCTGATCATTGATTCGGTCATTATTTTATCTAGCACCATACAAATCATGAAAGTCATTACAAGGTGCTCTATTGAGCAAGCAAGATTGTAATACAGCATTAAATACACAGAGTAGTTGGTTCATTCATAGTGTAGGATTTTGTTTTATTAATTAATAATCAAAGACACCCACCCTGGGACCGCACATTAATGCACTGAATAGCATGTAGGAGCTGTGTTTCACATTCCAGGTGAGACGCCAGAAACATGAAGAGATCTGTACAATTTATGAATAACATTCATAAACCATCAAAAGTCTACATTAACACTTTTCCTTTTCTCTGTTGTGATTCAAAACATGGCTGAAGATGTGGTTTCACAAATAACACAGACACACTTATTGAAATATTAAAATTCATACAATTTTAACATAAGGGTAACAGAACATGGATATACTATATGTAAATATATAGGTACAGTATATACAAAAAGCACAACATAAAACATAAAATAACTAAAGCTTTTTTCTCTTGATTTAAACAGAACTTTCCTCTCTTATAAAATCAGGATTCATATGTTGTGTGGCTTTTCCTATACTTCATGAAATTAAAATGGACAAGTTCTCTGCCTGTTTATGAAGTTTCTGTTCCCACCAAGTGGTGGCCATTTGCTCACAGCAGCTATCATTCACCCTGGCTCAGGGACCATCCCCTGCTCTGTGGAGTTCCCTATCTGCACGTGTGCGTGAGTGAACATGCATGCGTGCATGAGGTGCTGCTTTGCCCTTTCCTTTTGGATTTAGGGTGAGAAACTTACACTAGTCAGAACTTCTCCTTCACAAGGTTATTATCTTTAGTTGCAGTTAACACCAATTCCTTAGTACATTAGCTGGCTTTGTCCTGTCCATTACATTGACGTTAATAGTTCTCAGAATCAAAATATACTTAAGATTTGAGGTGAGCGATGCTTGGTTCCTTCTCATCTTTCTTCACAGATGGAAGGGTTTTTCAGCATGCTTTCTTTCCTTTGTTCAAGTGGTCTCCTTTCTTGCCTTTGGTCGCACCTTCTGTTTGCAGGCTGTACTGCAGTCTTTTCTTCAAGGGCTTTGCACAAAACGTCCTCAGATGCCAGCCAAATTACGTCTGCTAAGTCAATCTGGTGATCAGTCAGTGGCCGTCATTAGCAAGGCAAATGCAGGGTTTACGTAGTTTCTTTTTCTCTATCTTACTCCTGTCCCCACTGTCTCTCAGCAAGATTGGATTATTTGTAACCTTGACCAAACTCTAACAAAGATAAGTATTCCACCTTCTCAGTCCAACACATTTGTCCACTGGTGTAGAGGGATTACTTTGAGAGTTCTGTTGTGACCACACCCTATCAGTTATGGGTTCTGTCAATGGGCAGCCATATTATGGCCAGGTCAAGCTTTGGCTTAGTGAAAGAAGAGCAGTTAGTCAAGGTGCTACAAGGGTTTTTATAGGGAGGAACAGAAGTGAACTCATTGGGATCTTGGGTGCACAAAAGCCCAATCTTTTGCTTGACCACTTGTTACTCATGCTGGATTTATGATTCTTTATTCAGAACTTGAGCCCATTTTGTGCCTTACAGAGAGATGTCCCTGTATTACATGTTCTGATATCGATCATCTTATCAGATAAGGCAGCATATGCTGTAATCCAAAGGGAGACCATTCAGGGAAACAAACTTTTAGTTGGCAATAAAAGTGTCTGGCAACAGTTTGCTGACTAAGGATTTGGCTTCCAGCCTGGCAGTGGATAATGCTAGTCTATCCTACAATAGACAGATAAGTGAAAATGCTAGGCATGCAAATCAATCAATCAAAATAGCAACTACCATCAAACGGACATTTGCATCTTTAGTAAAATCTAGCAATCCATTTTCAGACTTGTATCTGATCTGGTTTATGTGACCCTGAACTGGATTTAGTAAGTCAGAATCCACCCCTAGAGAATAAGCCATCCTATTACTGATCATGCACTATTACAATATAAAATTATGAAGATTGTCACATGATTGCCATGCCCCTGAATATGAGAAATGCCCCATGTTTTGGAGCAGCTGTTCACAGCTAGTGGTCCTCCGGTGGAGTCAGCGATGTCGCAGTGACTGGGAGGGACTCGTGAAAAGAATGGAATGCAGAACAAATGAATGAAGAAGTGGATGAACAAATGAATGTAACAGAAAACAACTGTCAGCCTGAGAGAACAGATGACTCCTACAAACAAACCCAGGAAGGCCACTAAACAGAATGAGGGTTTTAGGACAGTTTGAAAGTCTATGTAGCTTATTTGTTTAGTGTTCACATTATAGTCAAATATTCTGGAGTGTTCAGGAACAAACAACCTTTATAAGTCCATAGTGGAATTATAAAGAAAATTTGATAGCAGATATGAGGCCAGTGTAATTTGGCTAACTTCAGGGCTAATGTATATACACCATTTTCCTTGGGTTAAGGCAGCGTTCTTTGAGATCTGTAACTTGTTAATATTTTGCTGAGAAGTATCATTAAAGATATTTGAAGCAATGCAAACACAATATGATAAAACCGTTATCTGGTGAAAGAGATTATTGAAAATTGTTAAATGTTGCCTGCAAGAGAGATGAGGTGTACAACACCAAGTCTGATTTCATTCTTATTGTAGTCAAGTCAGGCAGGTGGTTATCACAGAAAACAACATAACATCTTTTTAAAAAAGTAGCCTTGCATGGCTCTGATAAAGATGGGAAAGATTAGTGTCTGCTGCAGTGACAGCAAAATGATAAGGGCTTTATTTACTTTGATTGAGGACCGAGGCACATGGAATATTGATGGAGTAGGGGGAGACCCCCTTAGATCCATCAGCATAGCATTATGTACAAGACAGGAACCTTGAGAGGTTACCTGTCCATTACAGACAAAAAACATTTTATGTCTATTTTGCAGATGTTATTTCACTGTCTCAATACCCAGTGTATATATGATAGATATAGTTGAAAGAAATCACTTGTGGGCCTTTTTGACATTCTTTGGATGGGTGGTTCTTAGATTGCAATCTGAGCTCCATCTAAATTTTACTAAAGACTGCTTGCATAAACAAATAGCTCACACAAAAATGTGCATCTCCATCTTTATTGGACATGTTCTGAAAAGTGTAAAAAGTGTGTGAATCTCAAGAGAATCAATAAGAAAAATATTTTGTACATAGATATGCAAATATTAGTAAAACCAGTTGCTGGGCTGGACTTAACCATAAATGGCACCCTGGGCTGAATGGAGAATACCCCATCGTAATTGTGAGGTTCTATTAGTGGTCCGGTGTTCACTGGACACTGAAATCTTGCTCTGATACTGTGGCATAATACAATAAATTAGCGAGGGAGAAAGCTTTGCTTAGAATATGCATATCGTAAATAGATTAATCCTATCATACACGGATACAGAATGTGTAGTCAAAAGCCATGCCACTGTGTACTTCTGAGCAGCAAATTGCTGAACAAGGACCAAGCACTTTACATGAGATGCTATGTGTGTAGCACTAAAATAATTATTTCATCATGTGGATTAAGGTAATTAAAGAGCCACTGCAGCTCTAGTCAGTTAAGAGCACAGAATGCAGAAGCAGGTTATTTTGAAGATAGAGATGTGTTTCCCCTGAAATGTGAACATTTGTCAGTATTTGTAATCTTGGTCACTTTTTGCCCTCACCACTTAGACAAAGCCACAGCTGTGTGTGACTCCTGCATTTACTTCTCTGAAAGTCTCTGAACTTTTCTTGAATCCTTGTGAGGTCTGTCAAACGATGTGCTTCAGTTGTGTACCAGACAAACTGCTGCTACTCAAGCATCTAGGCCCGTCCCACCTGTCAAGAGCTGTCAGTTTTCTATGTGAGTTGTTCCACTCAGAGGAGATTTATTGGTTGATAATTAGACATTTTTCCTGAGAATATGAACTTTGAGCATGAAAACTAATATATAGTAACAAAGGCGCTATATGAGCGCCGATCCGACACAGACTGACACCGGAGGCACATATAAAACAAACTTTTATTTTTCTTCGCCTGTGGGCTACGTCTTCCCCGTACCCACAGACACAACACAGTCCCACAAGCACAAAACAGCAACACAAAAGCACAAAGCAAAACACACTTCTCTTCACCACTACTCCTCCTGTCAAGCGTTGTCCTCCTCCCGACTCTGGCTCCCCGGAGTAACGATGGCTGGCTCCTTTTGTAACATCCCCGGAAGTGCTTGTTGACCTACTTCCGGCAGCCATTCCAGGTGTGGCAGAAAAACCTGCCCAAGAGGGCTCAGCAGCTGTTGCAGCACTCCTTGGCGGCACCCTCAGATCCCAACAGGGCAGTAACCAACTCCAACTCCCATGAAGCCCTGCAGGAATCCGAGGCATGGCTACAACCCAGCGGGGCTGTCATCCATGTCTGTTCCCCTGGACAATATACAGAAAGGGTGCCCTGGCTATCTGCCACAATATATAACTGTGCTGGTCATGTGTATATTATATTGTTGGATATCAAATAATCTTTCATAACTTCTTACCCAGGGTATCGCTTAGTGTCTCCTGTTTTTTTCTTACTGACTAGTTTTCCAGACATGCAAATGTTAAATTCAGAAATATTATTTTTAAAGTCTAAAATACACATTTTTTGAATATGGACACAGTTAAAACCTCCAGTTCATTCTACCCACAACAGGTGACCTTCTATGTCAATTTATTTATATAGCACATTTAAAACAACATAGGAATGCTGTGGCCAAAGTGCTTTACAATAACAGAAGAAAAAAAACATACAATTAACATAAATAGAAATAAAATAAATGAACATAAATAATAAATAGAAGTAATGTTACATAATCACAATGAGTAAACCGTCAGTATTACTGAAGGTCACGGAATGCAAGTGAATAGAAATGAGTCTTTAATCTTGTTTTAAACAGTTCAATTGTAGTCAACTCCTTTATGTGATGAGGTAAAGAGTTCCACAGGCGAGGAGCAGCAGCTGCAAAAGCCCTGTACCCCTTAGTTTTACACTTGGTACGAGGGACAACAAGAGACAACTGACCAGATCTAAGCACTCTGGATGGCTGGTGTAAAGCACACAATTCAGATAAATAGGCAGGAGCAAGCCCATATAAAGATTTAAAAAAACTAGCAAAAAGATTTTAAAATCAATTCGAAAACTGACAGGCAGCCAGTGTAAAGAAGCTAATATTGGAGAAACAGAATCAGACTTTCTTGCCCCAACCAGAAAGCGAGTGGCAGCATTCTGGACCAACTGTAACCTGTGTATCAGGGATTTGCTAATCCCAGAATACAGCAAGTTGCAGTAATCAAGGCGAGAAAAGATAAAAGCATGAGTAGCTTTCTCAAGATCCCTAGAAGATAAAAAAGGCTTGATCTTACCTAATAGACAAAGCTGGAAAAAGCAACTCTTGACTACGGAATTAACTTGTTTCTCAAAAGAGAGGTTACTGTCAAAGATAACACCAAGGTTGCGGACTTGAGGTTTGCAAAAGACAGAGAAAGAGCTGAGAAGTCCAAAACCAGTTTGGGCTTTAGCTGATGGACCCACTATAAGCATCTCCGTTTTATTTTGATTCAGATCAAGAGAATTATTAGCCATCCAGTGTCTTAGTTCAGAAAGACAGTTGTGCAGCTGATTTATTGCAGAGTTGCAGACGGGAATATAAATCTGGGTATCATCAGCATAGCAGTGAAAAGAAATGTTACATTTCCTAAAAATAGCTCCAATACGGTGAAGGTATATAGAGAATAAGATAGGACCCAAAATGGATCCCTGAGGAACACCACATTTAAGAGGAGCAGTAGACGAAAAAGAAGAATTTAAAGTCACTGAAAGTGTCTACCAATTAGATATGACCTGAACCAGTTAAGAGCAGCCCCTTTAAGCCCAACAAGATGTTCAAACCGCAACAGCAATATGTCATGGTCAATAGGGTCAAAGGCAGCAAGCAGTCAGGTCCAAGAGGACAAGGACTGCAGTGCCCCCTGAGTCAGTAATAATAGAAAGGTCATTGAATACTTTCAGGAGGGCTGTCTTGAACAAGTACAAAAGGAAACCAGCATTTTGCTTTTTTTTTTTTGGCTAGGATGAATAATGTGTGCTGTTATGATGTCCATAGTTGTTTAAATGTTGCTGTAGTAAAGGTTATTTCGCCTCCCATTCTAAAATAAATTCTTCATGGAAATAATATAATACATTTATGCTTTTATCTTCTCAGGATTCAGTTTTGGATATTAAAGTGCCCATTTTTAAAGGGCCAGGAGAAATGCTGGAAATCAAATCCTACATGGAGGAGTTTCCATTCCCGTTCTACATCATCCTACGAGATGTGAATGCTCTGCCGGAAACGCTGAGCGATGCGCTGCGCCAGTGGTTTGAGCTTGTGACTGCTGCTGACCAATAGCAAGCCTTGAAGTGACTTGCTGGCTCCTACAGTTTGTTTGAACTCTTAACACGGCTGCTATGTTTACAGTTGAAGACTTGGTGCACAGTGCCTTTTACAGTTGGCTTTGTTTTTCAGTTTTTTTTTTTTTTTTTTTAGCCAACTTATTTATCACTTAGCAATATAATGTAATCTTGATTTTTCAGGGGAGCTTTAAACTGCTACCATTAGCAGTTAATAAAAAGACATGTGCATTGAATTTTTGTTAAGTACTATATGGAGGGATAAGCAGTTACTTATTACTACTTCCAGTGCCTTCGCAGTGCCAAATGAGACTGCAGAATTATGATGATTCTAGCATAATAATGGCCTTTTTAAGCCTTTGTATTATGCATTTGATTTATTTCCCTTGCCAATGTGAAATATATATTGATTGGACCTTATGATGCAATTTTAGTAAACAAAATAAAATATTGTCTGCATGTACATAGGCATTTTTTCCTCTGTTTGAGGAAATGGTTTTCCCTCATTTTACAAGTGCACTTCTGCCTGATTTCTGCTGATGGCTTTTCAGTCTGTTGTAATTTTACTTAGTTAAATCTGAGCAGAGATAGTTGCTTCTGGAAGAGCTAGCAGTAGTTGTCACCCAGTGTTCCAGCTTCTACCCATAATCCACATACAGACTGTTGACTGGTACAGGTAAGTGACCCTCTGCCTCTGGTTTTGCTGGTGCCTTTATGGTAGAGCACCATTTCCACCCAGTTGTTTTTCTACTTTTTTTACTTTTGCTACATTTGGATCCTGGGCTCTGATCGTATTCAGTCCAACTGCACGCTCTTTTGGATCTTTACAGATGCTTTACTAAAATAAATATGGGCACTCTTATCCTTGGGTGGTACTATACTTAAGTGTTTTTTGTTTCTCAATTCTCAAGTATTAATAGAAGCCGTAGTAATAGTTTACATATTGTTAAAATTAAACATTACATCATTCCATCATTAATATGGTCATGTGTACAGAGTACATTGAAATTCTTACTTGCTTATCCAGCCAACATGCAACACTCACCAGCCAATAATAAACACAGAACTTAATTTATTTAGTAAAACACACAACAGCTTACATGTACAGGCTTATTAAAAAAGAATGTCCTTGTAATTTTCACTCGCTGCTCTGTCTTGAAACAGAAAAGAGGAACCCTTGTCCACTGGTGTAACAGTCACAGAATTAAACTTGCTTAAAATAAGGACATGCTTTTTAAATTGCCTTGTATAAAATGCTCAAGATTTATAAGTATGTTATTACTACTACTGATATGCATCCCATACAGAAGCACCTTTATATGGCAATGCTTTAATAAAGTTTATCTGAAAAAATAAAACATGTAATATGATAAACCTTAACACTACTGTGTTTTTGTACTATTGCCAATACACTGTATATAGTTTTATATTTTGAATGTAAAATTAAGACTAACACTAGATATCATCATATCAAAAAGAATCAAGAAAGGCCTATATTGTAAGTCTTGAATTTCACAATTACTGTGTTGCACATTCCAAAGGAGTTCTGCTCCTTTTTGCCACTTACAAATGCTCTAGTGCAGCGACTCTGGTCCAGATCTGGAACCAAGCACAATAATAATTCGGATCATGAACAAAACCAAAATTCAGTTATTTTGGTTATTTTTTGACAGCACACAGAAGAAAAAATAGTGCTTTGTGCGCTACTTGTCTTTAAAGCACCTGTTACTGGTGTTCTTGTATCTGCTTCACTCACAAAAGCTACAACAATCTGTGTATAAACTTATTGACTGCTATGCGAGACCTCAGGCTGCCGCTATAGTCTGCCATAGCAAGCAATGCCTTAACCATCTTATCTTCACCGTTCCGCAGGCTGCAGTGAGAATGCGCTCGGCAAGCTGACAACGGTTGAAAGTTGTATAAAAAAGTAGGAATGGCATGTATGGAAATATACAGTACAAAGAAGAGGTATGTTGACAATGAAAGCCATATATTTATGGACAAGTGGAAGGAAAAAAGCTCAAAACCAATGTGTTTAATTTGTCATGAAACAGTTGCCATTGTAAAGAGTAGCAAAGTGAAATGCCATTATGGCACCAAACATGCCCATTTCGAGGAGAACTGTATCACCAGGGCACTGAGATAAAAGCCACATTAAATTAAGCCAAATGAAGTCATCATATCAAGCTACAAGCAGAATTATTAAGACAATGACCCAGCAAATGCATGCAGTGGAAGCCTCGCTATGGGCTACGAGGGTCCTGAGGAAGCATAAAAAACCCTTCTCTGATGCTGAAGTACTAAGAGAATTCATGAGTGGAGTGATAAACCAGTTATGATTTACATAATAATAATAATTATACAGACAAAAAGAATGAAATGATTGAAAAATAAGTCAAATACCTGGTTTAGATTCCAGTGTAGTAAGATGAACTGAAATACTTGCTGAAGATTTATACAAGAAACTTAGCTATGCCCTTAAAAAAGGGAGTTGACTTTGCTAGCTGTGGATGAATCAACGGACATCAGATAATGCACAATTAATTGTCTTTTAGATTTTATGGTGAAGTGTTGTGAGGATGTCTTAGGTCTGAAAATATTTCATGACCACGCAAGAGGGGAAGAAGTTTATGAAGCAATAATGCTGATGCTATGTGAAAGAGAGACTGACATGAAGCCTGTGGCATCAGTAGCACCATCCATGACAGATCATCAGCCACACCTGATTTCCTATCACTGCATCATCCATCAGAGAGTTTTGTGCCAGTCTTGGAGTAGTGTCATCAGTGGTGAAAATGGTCTCATTACTTGAAAGCATTACATGGACTGCAGCATTGTTTATGTGGCTCATTTGTGACAGGAGTTGGTGTAACATTTCATGATTTACATCTCCACAATAATGTTAGGTAGCTCAACAGAAGAGAATTTAAATTTTCTTAGGTTACTGAAACAAAACTGCTGACTTTACTGTCTGAACAAAACAAAAGAAACAGAACAGTTTGTGGATTTCATGAAGAATGAAAATAAAAATTCATTTGTTGCCTTTTTTTTTTTTTTTCATCTGATAGAACATCCCACCTTACTGACATAAATTTCAAGCTCTAGTGAAGAAACGCCACAATATGTGACCTCATGTCAGCCTTGTGTTATTTCCAGAGGAAACTGGAGGTATTTAAACCTAACCTACAGAAGGCCATGCTTCAACTTCCCAAAACATTTTGCACAAACCAAAGGAAAACAATCCCTACCAGAATTTAGTTGAGTCCCTGGAAAAACTAACTCTGGGAAAAGAAGTCCTAATGTTTAGACTTGCTGTTTATTGAAAATGCATTTGCAATAAAAAGTGTTACAGAATTCTCAACAGACCGCACAGAAAATCTGTCAGTGGGCCTCTGGTGCTTCGCGCTAAACTGAGTTAATTTACTTCTAAGGAAGCCTTCCCGTGAAGGTAAGTTCACTGTGACCCTGTCACCTTCTAGACAAACATGGTTACTGCAGCACATTTCCTCCTGCTGCCAGATTCTTACCATGTTTAATTTGACATACTGATGTAAAACAGCATTTTCTAACTGTGAATATTACAAAAAAAAACTACTGCAGTAGACTGTCCAACGACCATCTATACGAGTGTCTCCGGTTGGCCTCAACACCTTTCATGCCAAATTCTAAAGGCTTGGTTACAGAAAGAACGGGTCTTTTCTCTCATTAAAACTGCAATGCTTACTTTGCACTTAGTGCCTACATTTCTGAAACACTGGCCACAATTTTGTTCTGTGTTTGCTTATTAGGTAACAGTGCTCTGGACATCCTTTAAGATTTATATTTGAGTGCTGCTGCACTAGTCTCCAAGATGAATGTCATTTCTAATTTTTAGTGCATTCACGTGTAACGTGAAAAACACCAACTGCAGTCATGTCTGCATGAAACATTTTAGCTTCCAGTGGATTTGGTCGAAATGTGGCACGCTTATGCTTAAAAGTAAAATGGGATATCTTGAATAGAATACACTGAACAAATTTTGAAATTTGAAAACCTCCCACTGAAAAAAATAGCAAATGTCTTAATTTGTCTATTTTATAGCTGTGTGACTTCAAATGCAGATTAGATTACTGTTTTAAATTTTCCTTCAGAGGGGTTATTTGATGTTGTCTATCTTTTACTGTTCCCACTTTTACTCGTGTGATGGCTGCTCCTGACAGCAAAACACTGAAACCCTTGCACAGTCAGAGGGGCTGCAGCAGCTTGTGCTTGATCTGTTGCCTGTCGAGGTGACTCCGATGGTTACATACACTACATGTGTGACCTCTGTCACAGCAGCTTACTTATGCTCCTTCAAAAAGAAGCAGGACACTTACATGATACTCACGGGTGTAACAGTCAAATATGCATGCATTAAAAAATAATAGTTGGTTTGTGCTGCTTCCATCTGCTCTTTTGTACAGCCTGTCTTTTTCTGTTTTTGTTAATGTGCAGAAGAGGCTTGTCTATTTAACAAATCAAAGGCTTTAATTCAAAATACAATGCAGTGGCAGAATGAAACTCCAACGCGCTCTTCGCACTACGAGTCCACTCACCATGCACCTTGCTCCACAAGGCTGTGCCAAATAACTGCAATGGGGGTTTGACATTGCATTGTCATAACTTCATGGCTGCTGCAAGCACGCAAACAAGCAAGTAACAGAACCTTACCTCAAGAAAACTGGACCAAGAATCTGTGATAAAATAACTCTTTCTAGTTTGCTTCTGCTATCATGAGGATGCCTCATATATGTGGAAGGCATTTTTTCTTAGGTTGAAACCCTTGCTGCTGAAAAGTAGATGCTTTTGGTCAACTTCCACACAGCTCTATTGTAAGATGCTAGAACAACATATTTTTAAAATGTATAAAAATGTTTCAGTTTATGTGGCAAATTAATTTATATCATGATTGTGAAGAAATGACTTCAACTTGAAAACTACCAAACTTATCCTTTAGCCCTTTACAGTGCCCATTAAACAACTCAGTAAATTCTTTTGATTAGACATTGGAGTATAACACCTTTGCCAGTCCGTTTGTCCCAGGTACTCATATTGGGCAGGGCAAAACTTAAATGCAACTTCACAAAGGAGTCTTGTTTCTTTAAAACGGAAAATTTGGGTGGTCCAGTGCCCATTAAACATCATAGTCTCATTCATTAGATATGGATGGGTGCCAAGTTTGCCAGACTATTTGGCCCATGAAACCATGTATGGCTGGCCAAAACTCACCGGTAATTTACCAAAGGCATCTGCCTTGCTGTTAAGGCGAATAAGTAACCTGTGTGAACAAGCTGGGTGAAGAAGTAGCTGATTGCAGGCAAATAGGTAGCCAGTCAAATTTGGAGCTGCGAATCATAGACATAGAATTACTAGATGCCTCTTGACCAGCAGCATCGTACGCCAACATCACCACCATATTGCGAGTGGCACTGCTGTGGAGTGAAGTAATGGATAAAGATGCCTCATGCATGTGCTGCTTGGGATTGTACAAATCGCTGTACACTCCAAACCAGATCACAGGGATTACATTTGATAGGTAAAGCCAAACAATTGTTTTGGTTATATTTGGCCATTAGAAAATCCCGTTTTATAATCTTAACTTTAGCTACGCCAGGCTAAGGTAGCAAAGCTATGCATTTATGTGCTCAAGTGAGCCTCCAAACAACGTTTTGGCTAAACATATTTAGTCACTAACTATAGTATGTAGATTGTTGTTAGCTGTTAACATTTCTCAAACTTTGAAAGCTTCCCAAAGAAATCCACCTCAGGAAGCAGTGGGAGGTAGCCCTTAGACGGGATTTTGAGAACGCTGTACTGTGATGTGTGCCGTACTAGTTTGGTAACAGATGCTGTACTGGCATCATATGATCAAAGCTACCACTTGCTCACATTAAAAAAACAAAGGAGGTTTGAGGATTCCTTCTGAGAGTACAGTCAAGGTGGTCATAGTAGCTGAGCGTGTTATCTGACAGTCGACATTAGGGCAAGCTGTCAGTGTATCTTTGATCAATCAGTTTGTTCAGATGATGCTTTTTTTCTCAAGGAGCACATTGAGGAAACACAGTTTGAAATTGACAACCATCATTTTATGCTCCTGTCTTTAGTTGTGTCTGTCTTCCACAAACTGAGGCTGCACCACAGGAAAAACTCCCCCAAAAAAAACCTTGTAGGGAAAAATAGAAGAAACCTTTGAACTGCCTTTCCCAAGGTTTCTTCCATTTTTCACTACAAGGTTTTTTTTTGGGAATTTTTCCCTTGTCTTCTTAGAGAGTCAAGGCTGGGGGACTGTCAAGAGGCAGGGCCTGTTAAAGCCCATTGCGGCACTTCTTGTGTGATTTTGGTCTATACAAAAATAAATTGAATTGTATTGTATTGTATTGAACCATATTGCCAGACTGAATACTCTTAAATTACAGAGTGGCAAAACATGGAAAAAGCTATGTAAGACAGTTCTGTTTCATGGATTTTAGATCCTATCCTGTATATATTTAAGTAACCACATTGTGTGTGTGTGAGAGAGAGACAGAGATTGAGAGAGGAATGAGTGAAATCTTTTCAGAAATTATTAAGCCAATTTATATACAATAAAATTGTTTATTTTGTCATTAAGTGTATCTTTTCACTGTTAAAAGAAAGACAAACACTGCGTGGGTTGGCACCCTGCCCAGGATTGGTTCCTGCCTTGTGCCCTGTGTTGGCTGGGATTGGCTCCAGCAGACCCCCGTGACCCTGTGTTTGGATTCAGCGGGTTGGAAAATGGATGGATGGATGGAAGAAAGACAAACAAAGATAACTGACAGTAACAGTGCAAAATTCACAATTGGTATGCCAGTTTGAAAAGTTAAGTTTTGAGGGTAGTTTTAAAATGTGTTATTGAATCGAGCTGACGTATATGAGAGGGAAGAGAATTCCAGAGTTGAGGAGCACTATGAGAGATGATCGAGCTCCCAAAGAAGAGTTTGATGTGTAGTACAGAAAGTAAAGCTGCAGATGAGGATCTGAGTGAGCGAGAGGGAGTGTAAGTCTGTAAGATATTAGTGAGGTAGGGGGTAGCAGGGTTGTGGAGAGCTTTAAATGTTAAGAGCAGTATTTTGTATTGTATTCTGTAGTTAACAGAGAGCCAGTGAAGTTGACAGCGAATAGGTGTAATATGTTCAGTGGATTTAGAACAGGTCATTATCCTGGCAGCAGAATTTTGAAGAAGTTGTAAGCGATGGATAAGTTTTTGTGGGATGCCAAATAGAATAGCATTACAGTAATCTATACGTGAGGTGACTAGGACATTAACCAATACTTCAGTACTGTGTTGCATAATAACAGGACACAGTCTAGAAATGTGATGAGAAGATGGAGAGGAGATGGAAGAAGGCATTCCGAGAAATGTTACTTATATGGGAGGAATTATTTAATAATAATTGTCATTATTACTGTATAAATGAATATATACAATTGCATTTAAACGATTCGCCAAAATCAGTTGTACGTAAACGATACTGTTTTAAACGTTGTTTTTTCATAAGAAAACCCGGTTTCCACGTTTACCTGTTTTAGTTTAAATGGCACTTTTGCCACTCGCAGTATGGCGGACGCGCTGACGTATCGTGTCGACTGGGCAACACAGTGAATGCGGCGTCTATCTATATAAGTCTATGATCAGCCTAGTCAAAAAACTGCGGTCCTTTTCGCGTCTGCCTAAACACGTGGAAGGCTGCCTAACAAGAGGCATGAAACGCGAAAGAAAATCCCGCCGCCAAACCATGTTTTTGCATCACTTGTGCGGCGTCATAACCCTGAACACTGGTGACGTACAGTACGTAAAAAAACTGTACTGCAGCTTAGGCTTGAAAACCGTCCCGAATTAAAGCATCAGCAAACGTAACATAACAACAAATAATAAAATTCTCGTATTAGTGGATGTAATTAGTACGCATTGGAGGCTATCCTAAACGGTACTTCATAGTCAACCTCGGTAACATTAAACTATGTTGTCTCCAAACTTAAAGCCTAAATTGAACTCTTCGTCCAGTGGTAAACTTCGTGACGTTTTCTGTGTGTGTGTGTGGGCGTGGTGCAAATGACCACCATTGACGAGCCAATCACATTTCACAACAACGGGCAAGAACCAATCACAACTCTTTCGGTGAGTGCCGCACTTTTAATTCCGGGTCTTCACTGTCGTAGTACTGTTTGTTTATGCTCGATTGCTGTCATGCTGGATAATGCTGGCGTGAGGCAGTTTTCTTACATTTACTTCTAGTATTTTCCATGGCAGCTTCAAGGATACCTCCGGCAGCTTTAAACTTTAAACAGGTAAAGTGGAAAAAGACCTGAAGATGAAAACAGATTACGTTATTACGTCTTTTTTGCTCTTACTGAAGATGAATTTATACTTTTTTTAAAAACGGAGATGCTTGTTAAATTCACGGTGTCCTAACCAGTTCATGCACGTCTTCCTTAATTAGACGTATTGTCTTTTTTTTTTTCTTCCTTATTTAACAAGCACTATCCAATATTTGTATTGTTAACATACATTACTGGTTATTTTCATGAGGTGCTTATAAACCTGTAAACTTTCGATGAGTAGGAATGACAGAAAGTTATTTAGTTATAGGCGTTCGGATCAACAGATTAACACAACACCACACAGGTGCCTTTTGAAAAGTGAGACACCCGAGATTGAGCACAAGTGTAGCACTTGGAGGCCAAACGGAAATGAAATCTGTGGTGACGTTTTGCAAAAACCACCACCTAGGTTAGGTTATTTGAAATGCAGGAATGCATGAACTCGGCACATTTAATAAACAAGTATCGTAAACATGCTACTGTTCTGTCATATTGGTGGTAACTACTGTGGGCTTCGACAGTTTATTTTATACATAATGCTGTTTCTCAAATCTGCTTAATCCAAATCAGCGTGGCAGTGGGCTGGACTAGAGGCTCATGCATACACGTGCACACACTGTGGGATGTGGGAGGAGAGGCAATGTATAGAGAAGGGTCAAAGTGCAGCCTGCAATACCTGTGACATAGGTGAGGTAATGCCCACAATGTCAGTCACAAAATGTCCTTCACTCCCACAACCCTAATCTTAACCAGAGTGTAACGGAGCCCTAATGTTAACCATAGTCTAATGCAATTGGAGTTTTGTGATGTTAAGCAAGACATGACTAACCTCATACGTATTGCAGTCTGCAGTTACACTCTGTTGAATGTATGCATACACTGTGAGAATCTGAAAACTTAACACAAGACAGCATCCAAGCATGAAATTCAACCTGGTGCACTAGATCTGTGACTTCCAATGTGCTGGCCTTCCTGAGATATAATCCTTCAAAATCTATTTTGGTATTTGGTACACTATTAATCCCTAAGGGTAAATAATTGTTAGATAATCCCTGTGACTTCAGTGGGATTAGAATCTTAACAAAACAAATAATTGTTTTAATTACATAATAGGAAAAAACTTTAAAAGTTGTTACCAAACTGAAAAAGAACAAATGTTAAAGACTTTCAGCTGTTTAGCCTTCATTGGGTGTGTAACTGCAAAGGAGCAGGTAACATATATGTACATAGAGGAAACAAAGCCAGGCAGATGAAAGAAGAAAAGGTGAAAGGAAGTGAGATAAAGGTGCTTTTAGAGAACATGAAGGGAGAGATTAAAAAGTCAGTCATTAAGACATGGAGAGATATGTGATCCTAAACTAAGAATGAACGGAACTTCTTCTTCTTTTTTTTTTTTTTTTTTAAAGTGTCTTTGAACACAGAGAGGTCAGTGTGGCTAAGCTCAAGGGGACATGTGCTACAGTAGGCCTTGTGAGGTCTTTGGTTTTTTTGGCTTGAGTGTGTTCCCTTGAACGATCTGCTAGCTAACTTCCTGTTTTCACCTATGTAGAAGGTTAGACACTTCCTACAAGAAATGCTGTAAGAATATTTTTTTCTGTTTATGTGTTCATTCTTCATTAAAAAGTACATCTGCCGCATGAGATTTGGCTATACTAAACATTTTAAATGTGACCTTTCATGTACCCAGTATTCTCTTTAGTTTTTATTCTTTCTGAATAACCAAACTGAGAGGATGCAAACTCAGCTGTGGATGATTTTAAGCCATCTGCTCTTCGGCAAGGCTTGTGTCTATTGTGTCATGAGAACAGGTCACTATACATTACCAGAGGAGTTGTTAGTACTCGGAACACACTTCATGCTTACTAGTTTATTATAATATGAAGAGATGTGGAGAAGTGTGTTACAAGTGTAATAAGAAGGAATTCCTGCTGCCAGTGTATTTCTTCCGAGATGTGTAGAGTTACTCTTTTGCACTAAAAATTTCCCAGACGGTCTCTTGTGATTTTGTTTTTTAATTTATTTACTGTCATTCTCCTCACTGTGAAAATATCATCATTTATTGTATTTATAAGATGAAAATCACTTGTATTTGCTGTTTAGTTTTTTAAACGTTTGCTTTCTAATACCATTATATAATATGTATGTGATCTTTAGTTTCTACAGCGCCAAAAGGTCCTCAGTTTGTACAGGAGTATTTTACGAACTATCAGAAAAGTTCCCAATAAAGAAGACCAGCAATATTTGGAAAACTGGGCAAGAGAAGAGTTCAAAAGGAATAAGAATGTCAAGGAAGAGGTACATACTGTTGTTGGGGAGCGGGAAAATCGACTACTGGCTTTTTGTTAGATTCATTAATTGAATGGATATTAAAATATCTGCCTAATATCTTTAAGTAAGCATTGGGCTTCCTGTTTTTTTCTTTCATTTTTGTAATACTGTATATGTTACATAATTCAGAATTTCAGTTTTAAATAGACTATTTTAACATGTTTCAGTTACTGCATATTATGCATATGTGTCTTCTTTTAATTATTAGTTTATTTATAATTTATAGGCTTGGGGCTGGGGTACTGCATACATATTTAAAGCTCTTAGGAGCTGAGATCACCAATCTTTGTGCAAAAGAAAATATTGATTGATTTTATGAATTATTAACTGTGAGCCAATCCTTTTTTAAATGAATTTTAAAATATTAATGTTAAGGGTAGACTTCTAATGCTGTAATGTGTCTATTGTAGGACGTAATTCGAATGATGGTCACTCAAGGCAGACGACAGCTTCAGGACCTTACTAGGACACTTCAGTTAGCTCAGAGCAGTTAACTGCATTCATTTTGTTCAGGTGTGAAGCTTAAGGTTGTGTTTTGGTTCAAGTCTGCAGGATACAATACTATTGCCTCAACAGAATTTTTCCAATATGTTTGTTTTAAAAATAAAATGTTTACTTTGTTTTAAACAACAATCCTTTGTTCAGAGATTAATCATCAAACTGTGTAATATGATGGTATTTTCAGTTTTCATTATGTTTATAGTTAAATATCAACTCTGTTTTGTTGTAATAATTACAGTATTTCTTCTTGTTTCTGCATATTTAGAATAGTACAGGGGGGGTGTCAGAATGAATGTTTATCAAGCCAGTATAGCAGAATCACTCCTGAGAATGCAGCTTATACACTGTAAAAAAAAAAAAAAAAAAATGTTAAATTTACGGTAAAGTACTGGCAGCTGTGGTTGCCAGAATTTTTTACTGTAAAAAAGGTGAAAATATTTGTAGATCTACAGTGTAAATTTGTAGTAAATAACTTTTTCCTTTACAACACATTCCAGTAGAAGTGAACATTTAACCAAAACCTTAAATCAATGCACTGTAATAAATATGCCAATCAATAAACCCTTATAAAATATTGTCAGGATCAGACACCAGTTCACAGTTTACATCAATAAAGTAACAACAACCAACAGCAGACCTGTATCATTTAACTACATACATTGAAAAGAATTCAATGTTTAAGGAAGTTCTGGCACACTGTCTAATAAGAAGTGAAGTTTGCTTTTGTGGTGTATGGTGTCCTACAAGTGTGCCAGCTTATTGAATACAACCCACCATAAATCAGCGTCCATAACCTCAAAAAAGCTTCAGCACGCAGGGAGAAATAAGTCTGCTAACTTTGTTTGTTTGTTTTTCCATACTGCGCAAAGGTGTGCGGTTCACCAGGAACAATATGGTAAAAGGGGTCGTCTCCTTGTGCAAATATCGTACCTTCAGTGTTACTGAAATAGCACTTTACTGTTTTACATTTTACAGTTGTTTACCTTCACTGTTTAACAGTTTCACACTGTAAAATTAACAGTATATATTAATGTATATCAGTAAATGGTATGTAGCATATTTTCAAGGGAGAAAAATATTGATTTTACAGAACTTGGCTGTAAAAAAAAAAATGAAATGTATTGTTTAAGATATACAGGTAATTTTCCTTTTTTTTTAGAAATGGGATTTTACTTTCACCATTTACAGTATTACCGTTAAATTTACTGCCATTTTTTACAGTGTTACTCTTCTTTCTAACAGTTTACTACACTAGATGGTGAGGCATTGCTTGCAAAAAGTCTACTTTTGTGCATTTAGTCTTAATTTTCTCTTTAGTAAATGCATTCCAAAAACAAAAATTGGACATTAAGAGTAAGGCATCTGGTTTAGAATCATTAAGGCATTTGTTTGCTATTTAGTGACACTGTAGAAAATAGCTGTATATACATCACAGCTCCCTAAATAAAAATGCAATATGGTACACTAAGTGCCACATCTACCAGAATGTTGTACATTATTACAACACGCCTACCTGAGTAATGTCATTTTTTGTCATCTTCTCTTCTGTCATTTTCCTCTGCTTGGAGAAATCTTTAGATTGTGTTTCACACTGTAACTTCACCAATCTCTGACAACATTTAAAATCCTCCATAACTAAAGTTTATTTTGTGAATACTATTCAAAGCTTTTTGAATGGCTTCATTTTCTGGAGTAGCAGTTAATATCACTGCTTCACAGTTTTGGAGAACTGGAGTTGAATTCAGGCCTGGTCTGTATGGAATCTGCATGTTCTCTCTGTGCCTGCATTGGTTTTATTCATGTATGCCATTTCCTGCAGCATCTGAAAAACAGACTCATTAGGTAGACAGGCAAATCTGAACTTGCCTGTTATAAGAAGCATCCGGCAGTGTTTCCTGTCCAGGGTTGGTTCCTGCCTTATTCCAGGTACTTCCAGGAATAGCAGCAGCCCTCAAAGACAATATTTAATATGTGGGTTTGTGAAATGAAAGGAAAAATCATGAATATTAATAATACACTATTTTGTGTACTGTATGTGTAAATTCTCAGAGTAAATAACCAGTTGTAAGCTTTCTTTGTTTTAAGGAAATTGACCATTTTAACCAGTAAACTAAGCCTAGGAGTGAATGTCCTTTTATTACAAGCTAGTAATCCTGCAGACCTACCACCATAACTTTGTACTATTAGAAATAACTAGCATTTTTGGTTTTTTATTTTTGAATTCTTGAGGTACTCTGGACTGTTGATTTTTTTTTTTTTTTTTTAATTCTCACTCATGGCATTCTTAATGCTGTTCAGGTGCAGGCTACATTCCCTATAAAAAGTATTTAACCCCTTGGAAGTTACCACATTTTGTTATGTATCACTGAATCTCAGTGGATTTAATTTGTCTTTCTTGACCCTGATCAACAGTAAAAGACTCTTCAATGGCAAAGTCAAAACACAATTTCTGCAAAGTGTTCTAAATTAATCACAAATAGAACACACAAAATAAATGATTGCATGAGTATTTATCCTCTTTAACTTGCAACAACTCAGTCATCACTGGGACAGCCAATTGGTTTTAGAAGTCACGTCGTGATTAGTTGAAGGGAGCTCACCTCCCTGTAGTGTAGGGAGTTCAATGTATTGCAGTCTGTATGCTGTGGTCTGCATTGTGATCTGATCTACACAACAAGGACAAAAGAACACTCCAGGCAACTGCATGAAAACATGATTAAAAAGCACAAGTGAGGAGAAAGAAACAAGAAAATAGCCACTGAATATCCCTTGGAGTCCTGTTAAATCAAACATTAAGAGATGGAAAGAGTATGGCACAGCTGTAAATCTGCCTAGAGGTGGTTATCCACAAGAGCTGAATGTGTAAGAAGACTGGTGAGGGAGACCACCAAGAGATGGAGTCAAGATCTATAGCAGCTTAGATTGGAGAGACTGTACCGACAATAGCTGTTGCCTGGGTGCTTTACAGATTACAGCAACTTTGTAAGTCAACATAATTAGTGAAGTGGTTTGAAAATTTTCTGATAACTCTGTGAGTATCTTTCTCAGTATAACAGCTTTTCAGTTGATGCATTAGCCATCTTTTCCTATAGTGGATAGACAGTAATATGGTTATTTTGTAGAGTATGTATAGTATGAAAAACAATTGAGTGTAGAATCTGTGTAATATGGTAAGTGAGCATCCACCCCCAAACATTGAGCTCCTCCCCATTCTACAGGCTGCCACGAGGGGTACCTGGAGGGACCACAAAGATTACAGATATATATCGAGTGAAGCCCAGATCTGACACTGATGCATGTTCAAACAGCTATCTGGGGTGGTACAGTAGACCTTGAATGCAAGTCCACAGCTCGTAACCAAAGTGGCAGGAAAGTGTATTGCATTGAACCTTTTGAATAATGCATGAATGTGTTTCTGTTGTGCTAAGTCAATATTTTTTTTGTGATCGGTTGTTTTTTATTTAAGTCAAAAATAAGTCAATATTTCAAAATGTGAAACAATCAACATGTGAAATAAGCCACATGGCAGCCCTTAAACCCCGTCATAAGTCCTATGCCACCAGGAACAGGGGCCGTGCCAACCAACCACACCACCACACATGATTCAGGGATTGCCTGCATCATTTGTGCCGAACACCCTGTAAAAGATTTAACTGTGGAAGCAGCCTGTTCCCAGTTATGAATGGACTTGCTGGATTCCCCATTAATTTGTGATTGAGATAACTTCATAAGGATGAGATTGTATAAGGAAAATAGCCAGTTCATCAGTGAGATTAGATCAGAGGAAATCCAGCAGGATGCAAGACATTTACAGCTACAATGCCGAGACATAAGAATTTGTGCAGGTGCACTGACATAGCAAGGCCTAAAAGGTCTAAGAGTGCAAAAATATGTGGCAATATAGGAATGGGAAATGAAGAGAGTGAGCAAGAGATGAGAGATCAGAAAGCCAGCACAGGAGGACAAAACCAATACACCTTCACCCTAACAAACCCGCCAGTTTGCTAGTTGGAATTCTGGAAAAGCAAGATGGTGAACTGTAAGCTGTGGTGTGTAGATGAGGAGCTGAAAACTGTGGAACAACAGATCCATTTTCTTGGGCAGAAGTACAAACTCTAAGAAATAAAAGCTTCTCTTCTTGCCACACTGGAGGATTCCTCCAGAACTGAACCCAAAACATTGACTCCACAATGATGTTTCATTTGTATCCAGGCCGAATCAGTTTTACAACCAACTAAAGATTTAAATTTTAAGGTGGAAAATTATTATTGTAAACTCAGAGTGGCAGCTGACAAAGTAGCCCCACGATAAAGTGTTGTGAAATCATCCACTGTGATTTTTGCCTGCAAAACTCCCAATAGTTTGCAAGCTTAAGAGGGTGAGAGAAAATGGAGGAAGACTAAATTAACCAAACACCTGGGGCCTCCTGTATAACACCGTTCGTAGAACTCACACTATAACATGGCGTAAGCACAGAAGCGGGATTGTGCGTACGCACAGAAAAATCCAGATGCAGGAATCTGTGCGCACGCAAACTTTCACGTTCTTCCACTACATAAATCCCGATCAGCGTGAAAAGTAACGTACATGCACGCGCCTTCTGTCCCGCCCCAACTCCTCCCAGAATCACGCCTCTTTGAATATGCAAATCGATATAAATAGCCTTCTGAGAAAAGATAATGGGAAAAGCACAGGGGAAAATATAAGAATTTCAGCGAATACCAAGTGGAGGCAAAGGAAAAATGTACTATTTGTTGGTTTAAACAGTGGTATAATCAACAAAAGAAAGTTGATCGAGTGACAGAGTGTCGGAGAAACTCGAAAGATCGAGTTCACAAAGTCGCACAGTGCCCGAAATAAAAAAGAAATCACATATCAAAGTCGCCGTGAAAAGGCAAGTCGTAGCCCACCGTCTGAGTGTCATATGAAAGCTTATTAGGGTACAGACAAAGAAATAGGCACACAGTGGGGAAAAAAGCACGAAATGTCCACTTTAATCACGTAGTGTATTTTGCCATTAAAGTAGAACATCATAAACTTCATCTTAAAATCGTTTATTTTACTAGTTTCTCAAGTAGCATGTTAAATGCTTTGTTCTGTGTTTGATCTTCTATGTGCTCTATGTGTGTGAATCACTACGTGCTTCCGTTCTTTCTCTTTCTCCAACAGGACACAGAATCCATTACATTTGAGATATTACAGCTCTCTGAATAATTAAAATACTGAGATGTATACGTGATATCATTTTCATGATGATAGGAATGAAAGCATGTTATTAAACATGGGAACATGGTGGCGCAGTGATTGTTCATATCTCACGCAAGAGGCTTGCTGCGCCATGTGCGACCTTCGATGAAATAATTTATTACAAAAGTACTGTCTCTTTCAAATGTACTAACCTCCAATTCCTGTTCTTACTTTTCTTTCTCCAAAAACCCAATCGCCACACAATCAGCTCTGTAATAGACGTTAAGCCATTTGTAAGCTTAGAACGCCGATTCTTCAAAACTTTTAAGGAACATTGAAACATCTTCGTAGTACATGTTTAATTATTCTATTCGTCTGTCCTTCCAGTGTCGCATCAGCACCAGCAAGAATACAGCGCAACGCAGGAGCTATCCGTGAACTAGCTATACGCTGCAGCACCGTGTCCTCACATGTTTAATTATTAACAACACAGATTATTTAAATGAAGTTAAAGTTTTATCTGTATACTATAAGCAACATATTTTGCTGCATTTCATCTTAAAAATGATATTGTCATCATACGCACTTTATAAAGTAGTGCAGGTTGTGCAATATTATAACTGTAGTGTAAGTTTACAGTGAGGTGATTGTACTTATAAGTAAACAGTTCTACAAGGAGCACTTGATGGACTGATTGAGTGCGTTTATAGTTCTTGGGATGAAACTTTCTGAAACGCGAGGTCCGTACATGAAAGGCTTTGACGCTTTTTGCCGTGGTTGAGGTAGTGTGTACTTGAAACTGTATACCGATAATTCTCTTTCCGATCAGCTGCTGCTGTGATTCACACTCAGATACAGTGATATAAATACTCCGAGTGGTGCAGTGAGAGTAATATGGAAAAAGATGATCCGCAGTGGCAACCCTTAACGGGAGCAGCAAAAAGAAGAACAAGATGCAGTGAGATTAACAACGCTAAAGCAGTTATGGTATTTGGAATACTATGGCTATTCCCTGGACCATTATATTGCTACAGGTTAATTACAATCAGATGCATTACACTAATAAAACAATATGCAGTTAATTTCAGTGTATTTATAAAGCCGCGTCAGGAATGTGGAGCTAAGAAAGAAAGGGTGATCACACAGGAACAGTAGCACTGCTTTGACGCTGGGTGCCGCCAGTCTGCAAAACCGAGCGGAGAAATTGCGTACGCCAAGGTATGAGTTACCGTGGAAATGTGCGTGGCTTTACGCCAAGTTTAGGTTTTATACATAGCGATTTGAGCGTGGAAACGGGAGTACGCAACATTTCTGTGCGTACGCACCGTTTATACATGAGGCCCCTGGTCTGCACCAGAGATCTTCTTTAAGCCCTTACCTCTTTGATCACATTGTGGAAGTGGTGAGTCAGGGAATAACAGACCAATCCCCCTGGTGCATGTCTTTTTTTGCTGATGACAGTGTGTTGTGTAGCACCAGAAAAGAGAAAGTTGGAAGAATGGAGAGGGGCTTTAGAAGATCAAGGGTTGAAGTAAATAGGAAGAAGAGGTTTAATGATGATCAGGATTCAGAAGTTAAGAGCTATTGAAAAGAGTAGATAACATGTAAATATCTAGGCTCTGTGGTAGCCTGAGATGGCAAATTAGATGCAGTGATGATCCACAGAATGCAGTTTGGATGGAACAGTTGGAAGAAGGTATCAGGAGTATTGTGTGAGTGAAGATTTAAGGCAAAGGTTAAAGGTAAGGATTTTAAGACACTGGTATGACCAGCAATGATGTGTAGAGCTGAGTCATGGGCAGTAAAAGGAGAGCAGGAGAAGAAGGTTGATGTGTGAGAAATGAGAATATTGAGATGGATGTGTGGATTTACAAAAAAGGACAGAATAAGAAACGAGACCATCAGAAGTACAGTAAGTACAGCGCTTTTACCACCAAATTATGGAATTACAGTATCTGCCTAAAAAGATACACAAGGCTGGCTCTGTGGAAGTCTTTAATAAACTCCAGTTTCTTAAAATTTGGCATCTGCTTAATCTTCCATATGTGTATGGTTTAGTAGACTAAAATAGTCAGTTAAATATTCTGTGTTAGTGACTGATATGTTTTCTTTTCTACCCAGTTTTCTGTGGTGGCACATTGCTGTTCCCAGTCTGCACTCTGTGCTGCTGCTCATGATGCAGATGAAAATGGAGGCTGTACACGTCTGCAAAATTGGACATGGACATAACTGGAAGGGCCTTCTCTTTAACGGTAACATTCTAATGTTTTACATTCTTACTGTGTTGTTCTTATATTATTGCTCTTGTGGTATTTATTAATTACTTCACTAAAATTCTGAGGAATGACCTAAGTTCATTTATGTTTGGTGTTTGCCATTGTCCTGTTTCTGCACACAAAGAATGATAACACATTTAAGATGTGCACAGAATCATAAGTGAATGAGAATTGGGCAACTCAATGATTAATCTGCAAATCAAATGAGTGAGAATCATTAGACTGGTTCTAAGGTAGTCGCTCATTTGTGAATCAAATGAATTGAAATTCACGATTCAGGTGGTTCTTGCACTTTAAACAACTACCAAGGAAATAAAACATACAGATGACATCACCCAGGACACACATGCGCTTTATCTCACCCGTTGAACTCCACTGAGTCAATTTGTTCGTACTCACGAATGGCATTATTTGATTCACTGAAAAGAGTCATTCCAAAAACACAAATTATTTGCAACTCTCCCATCAACACTGTGGTTGATTGTGTAGTAACAGTTAAACAAGAGAATTAGCACAACTAGAAAGTTCTGCAGAAACAAATAAAGCAGACCATGGAGGAGGAACTTGATATTCACAACTAGCAGCATAAATGGCAACGGCAGTTATAGAGTTCTAAATAAAGCCCATTATATTGACACACGTATGTGTTGCAAAGCCCCTTTCAAGTAAACAGCAGGCACAGAACATGTAACAAAAGAAACAGAGATTTACAGTACTTTAGAAATACATTAAATAATAGAGACTAGCAAAATACCCGCGCTTCGCAGCGGAGAAGAAGTGTGGTTAAAGAGGTTATGAAAAAGAAAAGGAACATTTTTAAAAATAACGTAACATGATTGTCAATGTAAACACAAATAAAATATATATACATATACATATATACATATATATACATATCTACATGTACACATATCTACATATATACATATACACATCCATATATATATATATATATATATATATATATATATATTATATATATATATATATACTACACACACACATATACATATATATATACACATACATACATACACACACATATATATATATATATATATATATATATATATATATATATACACACAGACACATATATATATACTCCATCGCGGGGGTTGCGTTCCAGAGCCACCCGCGAAATAAGAAAATCCGCGAAGTAGAAACCATATGTTTATATGGTTATTTTTATATTGTCATGCTTGGGTCACAGATTTGCGCAGAAACACAGGAGGTTGTAGAGAGACGGGAACGTTATTCAAACACTGCAAACAAACATTTGTCTCTTTTTCAAAAGTTTAAACTGTGCTCCATGACAAGACAGAGATGACAGTTCTGTCTCACAATTAAAAGAATGCAAACATTTCTTCCTTTTCAAAGGAGTGCGCGTCAGGAGCAGAGACTGTCATAAAGACAGAGAAAACAAACACATTAATAGGGCTGTTTGGCTTTTAAGTATGCGAAGCACCGCGGCACAAAGCTGTTGAAGGCGGCAGCTCACACCCCCTCCGTCAGGAGCAGGGAGAGAGAGATAGAGAGAGACAGAGAAAAACAAACATACAAAAATCAATACGTGCCCTTCGAGCTTTTAAGTATGCGAAGCACCGTGCAGCATGTCGCTTCACTAAGCAGCTGCACAGAAGGTAGCAACGTGAAGATAATCTTTCAGCATTTTTAGACAAGCGTCCCTATCGTCTAGGTGTGCGAACAGCCCCCCTGCTCACACCCCCTACGTCAGGATCAGAGAAAGCGCAAGAGAGAGAGAGAAAGAGAAAAGTAAGTTGGGTAGCTTCTCAGCCATCTGCCAATAGCGTCCCTTGTATAAAATCAACTGGGCAAACCAACTGAGGAAGCATGTACCAGAAATTAAAAGACCCATTGTCCTCAGAAATCCGCGAACCAGCAAAAAATCCGACGATATATATTTAAATATGCTTACATATAAAATCGCGATAGAGTGAAGCCGCGAAAGGCGAAGCGCGATATAGCGAGGGATCACTGTGTATATATATATATATATTATATATATATATATATATATATATATATATATATATTTTACATATCTACATATATATATATATATATATATATATATATATATATCTATACTAATAAAAAGGCAAAGCCCTCACTGACTGACTGACTGACTTGACTGACTCACTCATCACTAATTCTCCAACTTCCCGTTTAGGTAGAAGTCTGAATTTGGCAGGCTCATTCCTTACAGCTTACTTACAAAAGTTAGGCAGGTTTATTTCGAAATTCTACGTGTAATGGTCATAACTGGAACCTGTTTGACTGACTCATTCATCACTAATTCTCCAACTTCCCGTGTAGGTAGAAGTCTGAAATTTGGCAGGCTCATTCCTTACAGCTTACTTACAAAAGTTAGGAGGTTTCATTTCGAAATTCTACGTGTAATGGTCATAACTGGAACCTGTTTTTTGTCCATATACTCTAATGGAGGAGGCGGAGTCACGTATCGCGTCATCACGTATTACGCCTCCTACGTAATCACGTGAACTGAAACGAGGAAGAGATTTACAGCACAAGTCAAACGCGGGAACAAAGGTCAATGACGTTAATTGGTGACTGTCTTTTAATACTGTGTACTTGTTGAGTGTCTTTTAATACTGTGTAAGCATACATATTAACACATGTGCAATTAAACGTGTGCATTTACGGGGTGATTTCTCAGGCTTAAAAGTTCGCCTTTTATTAAAAGGTAAATGCAAACTCTTTTCATTCTGAAGGGCACAAACCATGTTAGATTTCAGCCGTTAAACGCGCAAAAATGTCAGTACACCAGATAAATAAGCGCAACATATTATCCGTTGTATTGTATGCTTACAATACATATAGAAATGTGTTAATCGTTAACTAATATTATGGGATGTGTTTTTCGACTCGCGCTTTGATTTAAACGATTGCATGTCTTGGTGGTTTTGCGTAGCTTATTGTCAATATCTTTACAGCTCTTTTTAAGACTTAATTTAAAAGGTTTTCTTTTCTTCTTAATAAAAATTTAAAAGCAGTACTTTAAAAAGCAGCGCTCACTTCACTCCCTTACGGGAATCGAACCTCGGACGTCAGCGCTAGAGGCTAAGCCCCTAAAATTGCGCCACGGCGTGTGGTTCGTTTATTTGACAGCATGTAGATCGGGGTAATTACATTCACGGCATTCGTAGTCTGATTCACAGTCTGATTGTATGGGTGGTTACCTACCAGGTAACGCTCATGGTTAGCCAGCAAGTCATCTCGAAGTGATCACTCGCGTGAACGCAGCTTCACAAAAAAACAGATCCTTAACAAACTGTTATTGGTATATTTTCCCTCAATTTTAAAAGGTTTTTTTTTCTTCTTAATAAAAATTTAAAAGCAGTACTTCGCCGGTGCGAAGTGCGGGGATTTGAGCGACTGACGCATACAGACATATTCATGAGTGCAGGTACTTCGGAAAGAAAGCACCGTGTAAACCTAAACTTTAAGTTCATAGACCTACAAAAGTTTGCCATTGATTTGAGGCAAGATTGCTTTTCTCATGTACAACTATACGTTGCATTCTTAACAGTAAGCTTGCACGGCTTGGTCATATTACAACCTGAGTGCTGAACTGACAAAGTCGTATACAAACAGAACTATAACAATCGTAATAAACAAAAAAAAAAAAAGCGAAGAACCCTTGGATTTAATAAAAAGGCTCTTTCCTTGGCGAAGCAAGGAAAAAGGAAGACCTTATATAGCGTTTGTTTATAAAACAGCGGAAAAGCTGTGTTAAGGCTGCTTCACAAAAAAAACAGATCCGTAACAAATTGCTTTTGGGATATTTTCCCTCAATTTAAAAGCTTTTCTTCTTCATAAAAATATAAAAGCAGCACTTCGCGGGGATTTAGATATATATATATATATATATTATATAGATATATATATATATATATATATATATATATAGATAGAGCGAGAGAGAGAGATATATATATATATATATATGTATGTATGTCTTATATATATATATATATATATTATATATGTATGTATGTCTATATTATATATATATGTAAGCTTATAAGTACTGCCTTACTTCTCTTTAAGAAAGGAAGATGTAATGATACTTGATTTAAACGATTCCATGTCTTCCTGGGTTTGCGTAGCTTATTGTCCCTATCTTTACACCTGTTTTTAAGACTTATTGACTGAAACGGGCTTTCACGAAAAAAGTTAGGGCTTTGCTACAGGATACACCCTCCACAAGTTAAGCAAGTAAAAATAAAAGTGTATATTTCTATTTTATTTAAACTTTTAAGTTTGTATGCATAGCCCCATTTGGCTGTTTTAGTTTTTTTTTTTTCTTCTTCAGTAATATTTAATCTCCTTTAAGAAAAAGAACATATGCATTTTACTTTTTTGTATCTCTTTAGTATATTTTAGTGTAAAAGGATAACCAGTATGTAAACCTTTTATGTTACTTTATAAAGTTATTTTACACAATGTTGAAAAATTAATAAGAAAGCTACATAATTTGGCAGCTGCTGTTTTAATTTTCAATGAAATGAAAAAAGCTCTCCAAGAGAAAACCTCAATGAAGAAGAAACAGTTTGCAAATATATATATATGTGTAGTATATATATATATTATATATATATATATATATATTATATATATATGTGTATAATATGTGTATATATATATGTGTACTATATATATATAATATGTGTATATATATAATATATTGTATATATATAGTTGTGTATATATATTATATATGTATATATATCTGTATGTATATATGTATGTGTATATCTATATATATATTGTGTATATATAATATATGTGTGTATATATATATATATGTATATATATATACAGTGGTGTGAAAAACTATTTGCCCCCTTCCTGATTTCTATTCTTTTGCATGTTTGTCACACAAAATGTTTCTGATCATAAACACATTTAACCATTAGTCAAATATAACACAAGTAAACACAAAATGCAGTTTTTAAATGGTGGTTTTTATTAATTAGGGAGAAAAAAAAATCCAAACCTACATGGCCCTGTGTGAAAAAGTAATCGCCCCCTGAACCTAATAACTGGTTGGGCCACCCTTAGCAGCAATAACTGCAATCAAGCGTTTGCGATAACTTGCAATGAGTCTTTTTACAGCGCTCTGGAGGAATTTTGGCCCACTCATCTTTGCAAAATTGTTGTAATTCAGCTTTATTTGAGGGTTTTCTAGCATGAACCGCCTTTTTAAGGTCATGCCATAGCATCTCAATTGGATTCAGGTCAGGACTTTGACTAGGCCACTCCAAAGTCTTCATTTGTTTTTCTTCAGCCATTCAGAGGTGGATTTGCTGGTGTGTTTTGGGTCATTGTCCTGTTGCAGCACCCAAGATCGCTTCAGCTTGAGTTGACGAACAGATGGCCGGACATTCTCCTTCAGGATTTTTTGGTAGACAGTAGAATTCATGGTTCCATCTATCACAGCAAGCCTTCCAGGTCCTGAAGCAGCAAAACAACCCCAACCATCACACTACCACCACCATATTTTACTGTTGGTATGATGTTCTTTTTCTGAAATGCTGTGTTCCTTTTACGCCAGATGTAACGGGACATTTGCCTTCCAAAAAGTTTAACTTTTGTCTCATCAGTCCACAAGGTATTTTCCCAAAAGTCTTGGCAATCATTGAGATGTTTCTTAGCAAATTGAGACGAGCCCTAATGTTCTTTTTGCTTAACAGTGGTTTGCGTCTTGGACATCTGCCATGCAGGCCGTTTTTGCCCAGTCTCTTTCTTATGGTGGGAGTCGTGAACACTGACCTTAATTGAGGCAAGTGAGGCCTGCAGTTCTTTAGACGTTGTCCTGGGGTCTTTGTGACCTCTCAGATGAGTCGTCTCTGCGCTCTTGGGGTAATTTTGGTCGGCCGGCCACTCCCTGGGAAGGTTCACCACTGTCCATGTTTTTGCCATTTGTGTATAATGGCTCTCACTGTGGTTCGCTGGAGTCCAAAGCTTTAGAAATGGCTTTATAACCTTTACCAGACTGCTAGATCTCAATTACTTCTGTTCTCATTTGTTCCTGATTTCTTTGGATCTTGGCATGATGTCCAGTTTTTGAGGTGCTTTTGGTCTACTTCTCTGTGTCAGGCAGCTCCTATTTAAGTGATTTCTTGATTGAAACAGGTGTGGCAGTAATCAGGCCTGGGGGTGGCTACGGAAATTGAACTCAGGTGTGATACACCACAGTTAGGTTATTTTTTAACAAGGGGGCAATTACTTTTTCACACAGGGCCATGTAGGTTTGGATTTTTTTTCTCCCTAAATAATAAAAACCATAATTTAAAAACTGCATTTTGTGTTTACTTGTGTTATATTTGACTAATGGTTAAATGTGTTTGATGATCAGAAACATTTTGTGTGACAAACATGCAAAAGAATAAGAAATCAGGAAGGGGGCAAATAGTTTTTCACACCACTGTATGTGTGTATATATATATATATTGTATATATATATGTGTATATATATATATATTGTATATATATATGTGTATATATATATATATATATGTGTGTATATATATATATATATGTGTGTATATATATATATATGTGTG